>NW_027512500.1:300000-481499 GCF_048772815.1 Callospermophilus lateralis
CTGTGTTCATATGACTAAAGTGCATAAAAAGAGGAGGTAATTGGTGAGGTATAGGAAGAGGTAAAAATAACCAGGAACTGGACTCACCATCTTGAGCATACTAAATTAAGCCACATGCCTTTCTTAGCATAGGACACTGAAGGTAGAAGCAGCATTTCCAATGGGGATGTGGCAACAGGGAAGTAGCATGTTTAAAGGCTGAAAAAAGAGCCTTGTGGAAAAGCCTAGGGCTATGCCTCAGTTTTAATTATCCTGTCATTTACTATGAGACCTTTGGAAATTGTAGCGTCAGTTTTCTCGTCAGCCACCAGGGAATGGATAATTCTTAGACTTATTCAATGGACTATGTGAATTATTATTTGTAAAACCCTCAGTCTAGTCCTTTGCACTTAGTAAATCATAATAAATGATTTTTATAATGATTTGTTTATAAAACCTGGGGTACTCTAAGTAAATTTGTCACAAAATAAAGTACTATAGAGAAAGGAGCTCAAGAGATCAATTGTTGGAAGAAAAAAGAATTTTATGAAATTCATGATGAATTGAAAATTAGTATACCTCGTCTTGGTTCTTTTAACAATTGGGAATTTTGGTCCTATGAAAGATATTTTTTATGTTTTAATATAGAAATAGTCAACATCAGAATCAATTATTAAATAATAAACACGGATTTTTATTACTTACAATTAATGCTATTAAATACAATGTTAAATGAACCAAAACTAATATTCTAGACACATTAGAATATCTTCCTATCATTTTTGCTTTTTTAAAATTCAAATGATTTTTAACCATTATTTTGTCTTGTACTATTTTAAGATCGAACATTTAAAACATCTAAACGTTCAATAAAAATTATTTAGAGAAACCTGGATATCAAAAAATGTGAGGATTACTGGTATAAAATGCAGAGTGTTACAAAACAATGTAAATGAAATATTCCAGTGCTATTTAAACCACTATAAGTACATTCTATCTCCGTATTCTACCACTAAGTAACCTGCTTGTCTCTTTTAAATATCACCCATATAAACAGAAAAGAGTGAGTGTAATTTGGGGTATTCTTAATGTTCTTTTTTTGCATGTGTACGCTAACATGTTTTTCTTGTAAATATTTTTCCTCTGATTCAAAACAAATATTTAAAGAAGCTATTAAAAATCCATTTAAAACAAATTATAATGATTATGAGCCCATTATATGAATGCTTCAAAAATATTCCCCTGGTGAAGATGTTCAGGCAGTGCCTTGTTCTTTATGGCAACTCTGCTATTTTTATCAATTCTATAACTTGCAATATTTCTGTATCATTTTTTACTGTTATCATATGAAGTCCCCAATGTCATAAATTACTAGGCCAAGTTCAACTGCAGTTGGGACCACTTGCCACCTGTACTAGCTAGGGAATTAACTTCTAATGAATAAAAAATCCCAGTACTGATACTGAGGGCACCATCAAAAGATGGGGCTTAAATAACAGTTTCAGTAAGTCTGTGTTATATAAAGACCAAGTCAGACTAGTGTCCATGAACAGCAAAGATCATTAATTTGGGTCTTATCTGTAAAATAACCACTTGTATGTTGAATCTAAGGTTTCTGTGACTTTCCAGCTAGTCTCTTTATGTGAACACATTAAACATGGCAGGCCCTTTTAAATAGCTGCAGTACATTCACTTACCATAAATTTGAACACTTTTATTTAACATTTCTTTACCCTAAGCACTGAGCTTAATGATGAGTGGATATAGGAACAAATGAAGAAGATTGTCTCCAGTCTTCGAGTTTTCTTATCAAGCAAGGGGGACAGAGCAAAGAAAGACCTGCAAAGTAAAACACATCCCTGAATGGTTAATACATTTCAGGCATTGTTATGGGTGCTCAGAAGACACAAGTATGGTCAGTTTAACATGGGACCTTATCCTCAGTGAGGATGAATATATGCAGATCTATAGCCACAAATGAGTGTGGTTTCCCAGATATGATATAAAAGGAAGACCCTTCACTTCTATGCTATTCCTTCCAAAAAACAAACACAAAAGACAAATAAAGATTGGGAAATAATCAGACAAATATCTGAAAATTTCTCACAATCAAGATAATAAAAACAAAACAAAACAAAACAAAAAAGCTTAATTAAGTGAAGGACCATGATAATGAAATGAAATGTGAAATCCTGGAAATGAAAAAAGAAAATACATTATTGGAAAAATGGAATAAAGTCAGGAGTTCAACTAATAATGAAGTCGGGAATTCAGTTAATAGTAAAGTATGAAATTTGGCCTCTTAGATTTGATAAATGAATCAAAATAATGCCACACCATAACATTAGAGAAAGCTAAAATTGGATGAGGGGTATGTGGGTATTCTCTGACCATCTTCTCATTATTTTAACTGGTGCATTATAATTGTACATAATGGTGGAATTCATTGTTACATGTTTTTACATGTGCATGATATAATAATTAATTTGACCAATATAATTTCCCCTTTTACTCCCCCACACTCTAGTCCCTTTCCTCTGCTCTACTGATCTCCCTTCTATTTTCATGAGATTCAATACACACTATTCTTATTTTTTTTCTCCCTACCTTCCATATACAACAGGCAATATACAACCCCTGACTTTCCAAGTTTATCTTATTTTACTTAACATAATGTTCTCAAGTTCCATCCATTTCCCTGCAGATGACATGATTTTAGTCCTCTTTTTGGCTGAACTAAACTCCACTGTATATATACATCACATTTTCTTTAATCCTTCATCAATTAATGAACACTGAGGATGTTTCCATATTTTGGTTATTTGAATTGTGCTGTTATAAACATGTATCACTACATATATCACTGTACGTATCATATGTATCACTATACCATGCTGATTATAATTCTTTTGAATAAATAGCCCAGGGTGGTATAGCTGGGTTGTATAGTGGTACAATTCCTTCCTAGACTTTCCTTTTTTCTTTTCTTTTTTTTTAATACAATGGATTGAACTCAGGGGCACTTAACCACTGAACTCACTACCATATCCCAGCCATATATACATATTTTTTAAAGTGGAATGAGTGGAAAGGGTCTTGCTAAGTCAATTAGGGCCTTGCTAAGTTGGTGAGCTGGTTTTGAACTCAGGATCCTTCTGCCTCAGCAACCTGCACCACTGGGATTACAAGAATGCACCACTTATATTTGGCTCATTCCTACTCTTTTGATGAATCTACATACTAGTTTCCGTAGTGATTATACTCACTTACAATTCTGCCAACAGTGTAAAAGTGTTTCCACCAACGGTGTAAAAGCTGGAGTACATTTTCCCCAGCGTTTATGTTTGTATTCTTTTGATAGCTACCATTCAAATTGGAGTGAGATGAAATATGAGTGTTTTTTCCTATGTTTTTCCCTACTGGCTAAATATGTTGAACATTTTTTTCAAATATTTATTGGCCATTTATATTTCTTCTTTTGAGAAGTGTATCTTTAGTTTATTTGTCCATTTACTAATTGGGAAATTTGCTTTTTCGCTGTCAAGTTTTGAGTTCTTTATATATTCTGGATATTAATCCTCTGTCAGAAGAGTAGCTAGCAAGGATATTCTCCCAGTCTATAGTTTCTCTCTACTTACTATCATTTCTTAATTTTCTGTGCAGAAGATTTAATTTGATGTCATCTCATTTATAGATACTTGGTATTATTTTCTGCACTTTAGGGGATTCCATTAAGAAAGTCATTGACTGTGCCTATATGTTGGAGGTTAGAACTTGTATCTTTTTAGGAATTTCATTATTTCTAATATAATTCCTAGGTCTTTGATTCATTTTGAGTTTGTTTTTGTGCAGGATGAGAGACAAATGTCTAGTTCCATTCTTTAACATATTGGAGTGTAAGGTTTTCAAATAGACCCTAATCATTCTTTAGATTTCTGAGATGTTAACATATGGGTAGCCATTTGTCCCACTACCATTTGTTTAAAAAGCTGTTTTTTCTCCCATGAATGTTTTTGGCACTTTTGTCAAGAATCAAATGACTATATCTGTATGGGTGTATCTGTGTCTTTTATTCTGATCCATTGGTCATGTGTCTGTTTTTATGCCAGTATTATGCAATTTTGTTATTCTGTCATATGATTTGAAATCAGGTATGGTGATGCCTCTAGCTATGCTTTTTTGAATAAGAATTGCTTTGGCTATTTTGGTCTTCTATTCTTCCAAATTAATTTTAGAATTTTTTTTCCAGTTCTGTGAAGAATGTTCTTGGTATTTTGGTGGGGATTGCATTAAATCTGCATATTTGCTTTTGGTGATATAGTCATTTTAATATTAATTCTGCCTATTCATGAACTTAGGAAGTCTTTCCATCTTTTTGTCTTTTTAAAATTTTTTCTTCAGTGTTCTGTGGTTTTTATTGTAGAGATCTTTCACCTTCTTGGTTAGATTTATTCATAGTTCTTTGTTTTGTTTCTGTTTTGTTTTGTGGTTATTGTGAATGAAATTATTTTCTTGATTTCTTTCTGAGCACATTTAGTGTTGATATATAGAAAAGCTATTTATTTTTGTATGTTAATATTTAACCTGCTACCTTGCCAAATTTTATTTGCTGTAGCAGTCTTTTGTTATAATTTTTGGATTTTCTCAGAATAGGATCATATAATCTGCAAAAAGTGGTAATTTGACTTCTTCCTTTCATATTTTCATCTTTATTATTTCCGTCTCTTTCATGTTTGCTCTGTCTAGATTTCTAACATTAGGTTAAATGGGAGTGATGAAAGCAGACATCCTTGTCTTGTTCCAAATTTTTAAAGAAAATGCTTTCAGTTTTTCCCCATTTATATGAGATTGGCTTTGGGTTTTTCATAAATATCCTGTATGATGTTGAGGTAGGTTCCTCTATCCCTCGTTTCTTCAGGTTTCTTCAGTGTTCTTATCATGAATAGGTGCTGAATTTTGTCAATGGTTTTCTCCACATCTATTGAAATGATTTAAGTGATTTTTTATACTTAATTATATTTATGTGGTGAATTACATTTATTGATTTTTGTATGGTAAACTATCTTACATCCTTGGGGAAAAACCAACTTGGTCATCATGTCAATCTCATATGTTGTTGAGTGCTGTTTGCTAACATTTTGTTACGGATTTTCACCTCTAAGTTCATCAGTGATATCCTCTGTAGCTTCTTTTCCTTGATGTGTCCTTATCTGATTTTTGTATGAGTGTAAAACCAGCTTCAACTGATGAATTTGGAAGTGTTCCATCGTTTTCTATTTCATGAAATAATTTTAGAAGAATTGGCATTAATTTTTCTTTAAAGGTCTGGTAGAATTCTGCTGATAATTTTTTTGGTCCTGAGCTTTTCATGGCTAGAAGTCCTTTTTATTACTGTTTAGATCTCATTGTTAGTTATTTGTTTAGGATTTCTATATCCTCTTGATTCAAATTTGGCAGGTCCTATGTGCCTAGAAATGTATTCATTTCTTCTCACTTTTTCAATTTATTGGAGTATAGGTTTTCAAATAGACCCTAATCACTCTTTAGATTTCCAAGATGTTTGTGGTGATTTCTCCTTTTTCATCCCTAATTTTATTATTATGGATCTTCTCTCCTTTTCTGTTGGTTAGTTTGGCTAAATGCTTATCAATTGCGTTTATTTTTTTCAAAGAACCAACTCTTCATTTCATTAATCTTTTGTGTTTTGAAATTCTCTGTTTCATTGGTTTCAGTTCTGATTTTAATTATTTTCTTCCTTCTTTTGGTTTTGGAACTGGTTTGTTTCTGTTTTACATGGACGGATCTTGAGATTCATCTTTAGGTTTTTTATTTGGAGTCTGATTTTCTTAGGTACACACCAATAGCTATAAAATTTCCTCTTAAAACTGTCTTCATAATGTTCCAGATGTTCCAGTATGTTGTATCACTACTCTTATTTGGTTCTATAGATTTTTAAATTTCTCCATTACTTTCTTCTATCACCAATTCAGCATTCAAAAATGTATTATTCAGTCTCCATGTGCTTAAATAATGTCTGTACTTTTTTGGCATTGATTTTTAATTTCATTTCATTATGATCAGATAAAATTCAAGAAATTATATTTTTTTGTTGCTTGTTGGTATTGTTAGCATATCTTGGTGGCCTAAAATATGGTCTATTTTGGAAAATCTTCCATGAGCAGCTGAGAAGAAAGTGAATTCAACTCTTGTTAAATGAAATATTGTATAGGTATCTGTTATGTCCATTTGATTTACAATATTTTTTAAGTCTGAAGAATGTTTCTCAGTTTGAGTCTGGATCATCTATCTGTTGGTGGAAAAGGTGCATTGGAATTCCTTGGTGTTATTGTACCTGGATATATCTGAGTTTTTAAGTCGAGTAGCATATGTTTTATGTACTTACATGCACCAAAGTTTAGTGTATAAATATTTGCTATTGTTATATCTTTTTGTGTATTGTTCCATTTACCAATATCAATTGTCTTTTCTGATGAATTATTTTTTTAAAATATTTTTAGCTGTAGATGGACATAATATCTTTATTTATATTTATTTATTTTTATGTGGTGCTGCGGATTGAATCCGCCAGAGCACTTATTAAACATCAGTCCAGCATGCAGCCTCTGGGTCAACGAAGTTCAGGCTGCTTTTTTGTTCTACAGGGCTTCCAATGCTAATTTTTCCATTATATTCATCTCTCTGTGTGTGCTCTCCCTCCACTCTTGGTGAACCATCAGAAACACAACCAATGTCATTCCAATGCATTCTTTCTTGTTCTTTATTCAGGGCACCTAAATTTCTGAGTCTGTAAGAGACTTGCTGTCTGGTATTGAATTTCAGTGAATTCCGTCTTTTTACCCACTGAGAAGAAGTGTTCCTTCTGCTTGAATATGAGCCACAGAGCAACTGGAAATGCAGCTTTCCTCTCATCTGCCATCTTGACTATCTCTCTGTGCTCTTTAAAATTTGACTATAAATTTAGAATTATTCCAAAGTGAGAAAACAAATGTGGTAGGTATCTGGGTTCTGGTCAAAGCATATAAGAAGCTTATAAGTTGTTATTCTCTCCTAACAGAAAAAAAATCTAAACAAACTAAAAAAAATCAATAATTGGATCTGTCAGAAAAGTGAGGTTACAGGGCAAACCACAGCCCCCAAATTTTTAAAAAACAGGCATATGAACATAGAAAATCATGATTTTTTGGAGCAGAAACCTATAAGTAGAAATATCTTGGGAACCAATACTAGGTCAGGAAAACTTGAATTATAATGGACAAGCTGCTGGAAGACCAGTCTAACAGTTAAACACTTCAAGATGGAAGTTATTTTTATTAGTGTTGTCTAGAGAAACAGAAGAAAGAGCAGATATAAATGAAGGTACTTGTTATAAGAACTGCATACCTCATTTTGGTAGCTCAGCAGTCCCAAGATCTGCATCCAGAAACTTGGAAACCAGGAGAGCCAATGTTGTAGCTTTATTCTGAATCTGTGGGTCTGAAAACCAGGAAATGCAAACACAATAGTGTAAGTTCTAGTCTGAGAATTGGTAAGTTTGAGATCTAAGAAGAAGTTCAACTATGAAAACAGGAAGAGATCAATGTCCTAGCACAAGGAATCGAGCTGGATAGTTCCTCTTAATTAATTTTTTTTGATTGGGTGGGCGCCACATCCATTAGGGAGGGTAATCCACTTTACACGTCCTACAAATACAACTGTTAATTTAATTCCAAAACACTTAAAACCATACCCAAAATAATGCTTAACCCAAATAAGTACGTACTCAAAGAAAAACAAAGACAGGACTGGAGGAAGACTCCAACACCCCTTGGTGAAAAAGAGACAGGATTAGGAGGCAAAAAAAAATCAGTCTGGACATAGCTCAAATCAATTACTCCAGTGATCAACTGAATATAATTGACATATATCAACCATTTCATCCAATTATCAAAGAATACATATTCTTCTCAATATTACATGAAACACATCAATATGGACCTCATACTTGCCATGAAACATACCTTCAATATGTGAGATACTGGAGATTATACAATGTCTGCTCCCAACAAAATAGAATTAAATTAGAAATTGATAACAAATATACCTGAAAAAATCAAAATATATTTGGTTATTAAACAATACAGCTCTAAGCAATACACAGACTAAGACAAATCTCAGCAGAAATTTTTAAAGATCTATATTTTAAACTAATCAAAAATGAAAACACAGCTTGTCAAAATTTGTGAGATACAGTGAGAGCAGAGCTCTAGTTTTGAAAGCTACATTAAAAATAAGGGAGATTTAAAAACAATCATCTAAATATCCACTTTAGGAAACTAGGGGAAAAAAAGAGCAAATTAAGCAGGAAAATTGAGTGAAAATAGTCTTTTCAATGAAAGGTGCTGAGAACAACTAAATATACTCATGCAAAAAAAATAAAATAAAATAAAATTGGAACAAACATGGGCCTTACATCCTGCACAAGAATTAACACAAAATGGGTCATATATCTAAATGTAAAACCATAACTCAAAACCACAAGGCTTCTATGAGATAGTATAGGACAAAGCCTAGATATCTCAAATATTCTGATGTCTATTTAGATACAGTACAAAGGGCATGATCCATAACAGAAATAATTGATAAACTTAATGTCATTAAAATTAAAAATGTCTGTTTTGCATAAGTCAATGTCAAGAGAATAAAGAGAACTCACTGACTATGAGGCATATTTGATAAAGTATTATAACCAAAATATACAAAGAACATTTAAAATTCAACAATAAGAAAGGAAACAACCTAATTAGAAATGGGTCAAAAACCTTAAAAGATACCTTGCCAAAGAAGACATATAGATGGTAAAAAGGTATATGATAAGATGTTCCACACCATGCATCATTAGAGAAATGCAAACCAAAACAATAAAGAAGTACCACTGCACAGTTATTAGAATAACCAACATCCTCAGTGATGAGCAACACCAACTGCTGATGAGGATGTAGGACTATAGACTCTCATTCATTGCTTGTGAAAATACAAAACAGTATAACCACCAGCTACTTTGGAAGATGTTTTGGGAGCTTCTTGCAAAACTAAATATATTGTTATCATAAGATCCAGCACTCATCCTCCTTGGTACTTTCTCAAAGGAGTTCTTAATGTCCACACTAAATTGTACACAATGTACACATGGATGTTTACAGCAGCTTTATTCATAATTGCCAAAACTTGAAGTCAACCAGGACTTTCATATAGATAAATGGCATATCATATGATGAATACAGAAAATGGAACATTATCCAGCCTTAAAAAACTAGCATGTTATGAAAAGACACAAGGAAACTAAATGCGTATTTTAAGTAAAAGAAGTCAATCTGAAAAGGCAGCATAAAGCATAGTTCCAACAAACATGAAAGATAAAATGTTAGAGGTTATGAAAAGGGACAGGGTTTCCAGGGTTGGGAGAAGAGAGGGACCAACTGATGGGGTCCAGGTGTAAGGAAGAACAGATTGAAGAGTGCAAAGCAGTGGTAGGAAACCTTGATCTCACACTGTAATGGTGGATACATCTCATTAAACATAACCACGAGTGGACAATAATGCAAACTGTGTGTTTGAGGGGATAATGGCATAGTGGTGTAAATTCATCAATTGCAACAAATGGACCATCTGGTTCAAGATTTTGATAGTGATGGGAGGCTTTGCTTATGTGGGGATAAGAGGCAAATAGGACATCTCTGTACCTTCCGCTTAATTTTGCTGTGAACCTAAAACTTTTTCAAAAAATTAAGACCATTTAAAAAGCAGAGAATGTGGTAAGTAGGATTATAAGAATTTTTTCAATCATGGTTCTACAAAGTGATATACAAATTGCCAAGGAAACATCTGACTAGGACTAAATGCTACAAGGAAATTCAGGAAAAACTTTACCAAGAAGATTGATTTTGAGTTAAGTCTCTGAGGCTCAGACTTTGTCATCCACATGTGTACACACACAGAGAGACACACAAAAGTTAGATAACTGAAACAACATTGCACATTTAAGCAGCCTGGATAATATAATGGCATACCTTTAAGAGTTATGATGTTCAGAAAAAGCTTCCACGTTGGGCCCAGAACCACAGTGTCAATGGTCCACGTTACTTTCAGGGACCCCAAAGTATCTTAATTTTCTTTGAAAATTAGACTGAATTAAAAAGTTTCTAGGTCTGTAAAGATGTTTTAACATATAATATTAATAGAATTTTCTTTATAACAGTGCAATAGTAAATGATTTTTTTAAGGGGGGGAGAGAGAGACAGAGAGAGAGAGAGAGAGAGAGAGAGAGAGAGAGAGAGAGAGAGAGAGAGAGTTTAAATATTTATTTTTTAGTTCTTGGCGGACACAACATCTTTGTTTGTATGTGGTGCTGAGGATCGAACCCAGGCCGCATGCACGCCAGGCGAGCGCGCTACCGCTTGAGCCACATCCCCAGCCCGTAAAATGATTTTGACCAGTCTTCCAGTCCTACTTTTATTTATTCTCTTTCTAATCCTTTACATCACTGCCTAAAAGACTATGAGGTAGTTAAAGATTTAAAATTACATGATTATGTGAGCAATTTTCTTGATTTAAACTAACTTGTGTGTAATTTATTAATAAGTAAACACTAACATACTAAATGTACATGGCATAAGGGAAGAATCTAAATCAGTTTACATAATTTGATCTTTTGATTTACTTGTTAATGTGTCAAAAGCGGATATTAGCCCAATTTTATGTAACTTCCTTCTCTAATAAAAGCAAGTATTATATGCTTTGTGTTCATCACACAGGTCCTTAAGGTCTGAAAATATTTGTACCTCTAAAATGTATGTACACAGCAGAGAATTTTGCCATATTATTAATGATTTCTGTGCTACCTTATAAAAAACAGCTTTAAAAAATTTTTTTAAATAACTTTCCTCACTTCTATGGGACTTTGAACTTTGTACTTATGTTTAACAGTTAAAGCAACATACAACCTCAGAATTGGTGTTAAGAATAGGATAAATAGATGGGAATTCATATGGATGGAGTTATGGGTTCCTTGTGGCCTAAAGTTTTAACTTACACCAAGCTACAGAGCTTCACTGCTTTTGGCTGACACTATCTTCACTCGAAATGAAAATGGCAATCTAAGCTGAAAATATTCAGCCTCATTTCAAATTTTGTATGCCTCCCTCCTGTGAGGAAAGAATGAAGAGAGATTGAAGACACCGAATAATTGGAGGATTTTATATAAGAAAGAACAGATTGAAAAATACAAAGGCATAGTGGGAAACCTTAATCTCATTGAACGTTTCTCTATGATTGACTCTAAGACAATGTTTAATGTATTAATCCATCCAGGCTACTAGAACAAAATACTATAAACTGTGTGGCTTATAAACAACAGAAGTTTATTTCACTCAGTCCCAGAAGTTCAAGATCAAGCCACTGGCAGATTTGGTATCTGATAAAGAAATGTTACCTCATTCCTAGACAGTCCCCAGCCCTGTATCCTCACATAGTAGAAGGGGCATATGAGCTGCCTCAGACTTTCTTTGTAAGGGCACTAATTTCATTCAGAAGGGCTCCATTCCTGTGACCTAATGACTGCTCAACCACCCTCACTTCTTCATACTATTGCATTTTGCATTGTCAATGTATGAATTTTGGGTGGACACTGACTTTCACATCACAACATTATATGCATGTATATGCATATGCACAAATTCTAAGCACATGTGTATATGTGTGCCAAAATGGCATGCAGAGTTATCATGTCTTATATAGTATACACAACAAAACTAACTATTCACACAATTGCCCCCTGGAGTGTGACGGCTCCTCTAATGGACTATACATTATTAAGTTGGAAGTAGTAAGCAGGAAAAAAAAAAGAAAGAAAGAAGGAAAAAGATCTTACAGCTAGAAGAGGGTAGTGTTTGGTCCAGACCCCTGCTGATTTTCTACTGTGCTTGGTAGATGCTTTTTTCACCGCTCATTAACACTGCAGTCCAAAGGAAGGGCACTTGTTTCCAAGGCTTGCAGTAACCTCATTATCTCCTAATTGTTTGCACCCTTTCCTTTCTGGGTACAATTCAAAAGCCCATGTCCACTCTGTAGATTCTACCAGGCAAAGTACCTCTGAATCTCAGAGTCCAGTGTTCAAAGCTGGGCCATCAGCATTAACCTTCCATCAAAGTGGAAGGCAGGGAATTTGTATTCCTCAGGAAATCTCACCTAAAGAAGCAGAAAAGAAATACGACTGATAGGCCACACCTTCCACATCAATCACCTGACTCCTATTTTTTTAAATTAATCAATTTTAATTGACATAATATTTGTGCACGTTTTAAAAGTATAATGTGACGTTTTCATTCACATGCGCATTGTGTAATATCAACCTGGGAAAGAAATGAGGTTTGACGCCAGTGTGGAATTCCTTACTCTCCCTCCTTGAAGCATAATATTCACTCTGACCTGTCCTGTGCTCTTCCTTCCCTCTCCTGGTCTCTTCTGGCATGTTCCAGAGCTCAGTTTGGAGGAGTCTGCCTTTTCTCATTCACATTTAAAATGATAGCATATGGTTTCATCACATGCTAATGTCACCCAGGTGCTGAAGACCAAAGTACATACTTTTAGTCTCCTGATTTCCAGGCATGTATACTCTATCATCTAATAAGTCCTGGTGCATGTCTGATAGACACCTGAAGCCTAATGTGTTGAAACTTAAGCTCCTAATCTTTCCTCTAAAATCTACTTCTCCCAAGGTCTCCTCTCCATTTGCATTCATAGCAATTCCGACCTTGCAAATACTTATGCCAAAAGCCTTTTGAGTCCTCCTGGCTCTTTCATTTTGCACATCAATCTGTCAACCAGTCCCGATGAATTCACCCTCCAAATATATCCGACCCCGCCACCTCTCACAACCTGCACCGCTCCTGACTTGGCCTGAGCTACCACTGCTTCCCACGTGAACTACCGCAGCCTCCCAGTCCGACCTCCCACTTCTACCCCTGTCCCCCTCCATCTATTAAAGGCTTGACAACAGGATAATCTTGTTAAATATGAGTCAAAGTGTCTCACCCTGCTCAAAGACCTTCAGTGGGAATTAAATTAAAATCATCAAAAGAGGGTGAGGATTAGGACCAATGCCGCCTGGTCCTAATCCCCCATAAACCTTCCCCCCACTCTCAGCTCCACCTCTCAGGGCCATATGGCTGGGCTGAACATTCCTGTAAGGTGCCTTCACTGCACACTCTAGCTCTTGGCTCTGCCCAGGCCTCCTCATGCACAAGGTTTGCATCTCACTTTGTCCAGGTCTCTGCTAAAATGGCAGAGTAGTGGTTAGTTCTTCTCCTTCCCTCTCTGGAATTGCATGTCTCTCCCCTCTTTTTTCCTTGTTTTTCTCCATAGTATTCATCACTATCTAATATATCATGCCGTGTGTGTGTGTGTGTGTGTGTGTGTGTGTGTGTGTGTGTTGTACATTTTCTGCATTCACTGCCACATTAGAGTTCATGGTTTATGAGATCAGGAGTTTTGTCTGTTTTATTTCCTGCTGACCCCTAGAATCTAGAAAAGTGGTACAAACATATACACACACACAATACAAGGATACAAATATACATATAAATGTATATATGCATTTTAAATGAATAAATAGATTGTGAACTTTAAAATATTGTAACATTTAAATTAATCAAGAATAATAAAGAGTAGCGTGTAAGATCACAAATAGCTCTTTCTGTTTCTGCCCAATCAAATCTATTATAGCAAATTAATTCAGTCCTATCCAATTCTGAATGATAGGAATAAAGCCAAGGAAGAGAATGATATTCACACACATACCTTAATCCATAAATTTCTTTACATATGTTGTTGATATCATGGACAGCAATTTATCTATCCAAGGAACTCTCTAGCTTCTTTTTCCCTTGGCTCTAACCTCAAATAATCATATGCAGTTCTAAATTCTTCAGGCAACATATTTAACTTTGTCAAACTTTCTGTAAACACCAGTGGCCTTCCGTGGGTGAAGATAGCTCCCAGCAGTTAGGCCTTTCTCCCTTATCACTGCTACCAGATGGTGTTGAGCAATGAAAGGAAGTCTTGTGCCAATAGTCATTCTGTGTATTGGTAATGACCCCAATATGAAACCTTTCATTAGCAATAGGCACTGTACTGAAGGCTGTATGCAGTATTTTTTAAAAGGGTCTTTTATTGCTTTCAGATACACCAAAAGCATCTCTGGGAAGGTTCACTAGTGAACACCACCCTGTTCTTAGGCAAGCTTCTAGTCAGGCAGAGAAACAGGGTGCTCCCTAAAGGGCAATGATACAGCTCCAACAAGTTCTTCAGCTCAAGGGCTGAATGAACAGAAGAGAACTTTAATGACTGTGCTTGCTGGGTTTATGCAGTATTCCTTCCAGGGCGGCAGGTCTGTTTAACTCCTAAGAGATCAGGTCACCTGCCTTCATACATTGCAACTTCTATAAGTTAACAAGTAAGTATCAGCCTACATGGATAATACCTATTGGGGTTGACTTTTTCCCATGTATTTAGACATAAAACTACCTAACTAGAATATCCTAAGTAAGTGAGCATAAATACAATGTGATATTCAGAATAGACATTTTATGATTGAATTGATCTTGGTCAAATATAACCATTTAAATAATTTTCTCTAGATTTTGAATTCCCATAACTTTATATATACCAAAGGCACCCAGAAGTCTACTTGTGACCATGGTATAAATTTTACCAAAGTATGAAGGAACAATAAAATCATAGGAGTATGGGAAAATCAGAATTAAAGAAAATCTAGACAATCCTGTCCAGATCATTCTAATTATAGGTGAGGATATAGACCAAAGATGCTAAGAAAGTTTTCCTAAAACACAAAGCAATGCAAAGAAGAATGAGTTCTAAAACCAAGGACTTTGATTCCCAATTACTTGTTTTTCTTCTAAAATCCCATTGAAAGTTATTGTATTTATAAAGATGCTGGGAAAACCCTTAGCCACTCATCCACCCACCTCTGAAGACTTACAAAATGGCTGCCCACCTGGAATGTTGACCAAGTCTATTAAAATTAAGATACAGTGTACACCTTAGAAGAGACAGCATGTAGTCCCTGAAGGATCATGCACCATACCACTCAGTGGGTTCCAAATTTCCTTTATCCAACTACTTCCTATAGCTACGAGCCATACCAGTACTTGGCACTTGGGTGTCAATATATAGGAAATGGTAATATGGGCAATGATACTGACTGTTAGGACCAGAGTCCACACCATGAGAAGCCTGCCTCTGCCTTAGAGTTCCAAGACAGCCCAGACAGCATCTAAACTTGCCTTTCCACGCTGTCACATGCAGGACAGCCAAGGATCTGCAGACTGAATTTGTTCTATAGAAATGCTGACCAACACAATGTCAGAAAAATGTAAAAAGGGCATGAGAAGCAACAGGCCCTTACAGGAGTCTGTGGCTTCTATGCACAGCATGGTAGGGGAGAGTGTGAGGAAAATTCTGGGTTAGAATCTCAATGCCTCTAAGTACTATCTCTGTGACCTTGGGCAAGTCCTCTCTCTGGATCAGTTTCCTCATAGGTAATGTGGGGAGGGTGATGATGGTACCTACCTTGTCCTCTTGTTGTGAGGACATGTGACATAAAGCAACAAGAACGTTCTTGGATATGTTCACATCTATTGAGCTTCACTGCATGCCAGGCACACCGTTAGTCAATTTACACACATTATCTCATTTCTAAGCCATGTATCATTACCATCTCCATATACACATAAGAAAAATTAAGCTTAAAATGTATGCTATTTTAGGGGCAAGGACATGGCTCAATAGAAGACTATTTCCTAGTATATACTAAGAATGGGAATGCTAGAGATAGGTTTGATCACCATCTCAAAAAAAGAGTATTATTTTGCCAAATATTCCACAGTTAGGAGAGATCTAGAATTTTATCCAGAGCAGTCTGACATCAGAGCCCCATTCTTAATTAATAAGAAACGCTGAACACTGAATTGATTTTGCCTAAGTGCACACTTGCTTGGCATTGTTGTCCAATTCTTCTCTATTTCCCAGACATTTGAATTTGATTTTCCAATGTTTCTTTATGATAAGCAATAGCTGTATTTTTATATGAGGCATCCCGCAAAGCTATTATTTTTCTCTCACCTTTTGCTCCACTTACAACAGCTGATAACCAAAAACATCTATCTAACTCTCAAAAGTCATCATTGTTTCTGCATGACTTCCCTCTGTAAGAACTGCCCAGGTAATGGGAAAATATGTGCACTTGGGTGTAAGGAACACATTAAGGCACAATATTTTCATTACAGTCTTCAGATAATTTTTAAAGCTCTCCTCCATGTATCAACTAGCTATTCTACAAGTCAAATAAATAAAGACCCAAGGAAACAATCAGATTGAGTCATACAGAATTTGAGCCCAATACCAGGACAGATATCTTGCTAAGGAAATTTGTTATTAAGCAAAAGTCAGGATTTTTCCTTTCCTGGGGGCATGCAGGAAATTTTGAAATACGATAAATAGCCCAACCTGAACTTAAAACCTGCTTCATAATGTACTGATTTACAAATTATTTTTAACTCAGAAATTCTGTGGTCTGGTAATTTATTTAAATAATTTAGAGCTGTCCTTATCATCTACATTTTTTAAAAAAATCTTGTGTTTAGAGAAATTAAATGAAATGTTTACCAGCTTTTAAATCTGTATAACAGCTTTCTATCCAGGAGGAAAAACATCTTTTATTTTAGTCATAGACTTGGCCATTGATAAATCAAAGCTTCTCACATTGTATGTTCTTTGTAGGGCTGAAGTTTCCATTTTATTTATGACCATACAAACTGCCTCACGGAGCATCCTTGACTTTCTGGAAGCAGCTTCGGAGTTTTCCTGGTAGAATCTGTCTGTGAGGCTTTCCTCAGTGTTTTTCCTGCTTTCAGATTTCACACCGGGGTGTTGTAAACCCTGATTGGAAACAGAAATTCCTAATGGATTGCAAAATAGCTTTCCACATGATCCTCCCACCCCACCCCATGCACTATCTACATCCTTGGGCATTCTCTGAGTACCAAAAAGATGACATAAAGGTTTCCCTTCTATATATAAAATACGTTAGAGTTGATGTTCTCAGGTAGGACAAGGAACCCAAGGATAGCATAAGAGAAGGCACAGCAGGTGCACTATGTCTTCCAAAGTAGCAGCTTTCTAATCCTCCAGCCCAGGAAAATTAGAGCACAAAAAAATCAGAGCAGAGCCACAGAGGCGCCTCAGGAGACAGTGGTGTGGGACACTCTGCAGTGCTGCCTTTCAGGGAAGCAAAAATAAGTTATCCTGATACTCAAGAGATTAACTGGCCTGCTTAAGATTGTTGGGGCCGTCCACAGTCCAGGAGCGCTGAGGCTGTCTCTGATCTTTTAGCATAAACTCTTTCACCTTCCACACCGTGCCCAAGAGGCAGGTTTCACACAGTTTTAGCATATGGTCTTTCCAGAGTGATAGACGTTAATCATTTATAGTAGCCACCCCTGTGTCAGTAACGTCATTATACCCTTGACCTATAATAAAACGCAGGCATCTTTCCTATCTTCAATTGCCAATGAGTTCCAACTATGTATGGCACTCACTAGGACAAACCTTACATTGCAGGTCCACAATGTGACACAGATTTAAAACATGTTTGGTCGATAAAACAATTCTGGAACTGTCAACAGTTTTAAAGTAATTTCAGAGTTAGACAAAACATCATGATTTGCATGGAGCGACTTTCAAAGCATGGAGTTCTTTAAGAAGCACTAGACCATTTATGTCCGTGCTTTATTTGTGATCTTGGAAGCAGTTTTGTTTCTTCACTTTAGCCTGCTTATTGCTGCTAAATGTGTAGACAAAATGAACAGACTGCATAAACAAATAGCTACCTCCCGGGTCATGTTTTGGAGATGTATGATTTTTTTTTCAATTTTATTATTTTTATTTGTTCATTTCAGTTCATACAAAAGTAGAGATGTATAATTATAAAGTGCTTTAATATATACTGTGACTCTCATCAAAATATTGAGGATTCTGATAATGATGATAATGGTGACAGTGGGGGGGAGCTCTTTGTAACTAGTAAAAAATTATACATAAAACCCTCCAAAACCAAAAGCAACAAAATATATGCTTACATTTTTAAAAATAGAGTATTTTACTATTCTGCAGATTGCCATGGGCCACTTTTGTACATTTCTAGCTTTGCTCTTGTCCATTGAGTATATTATTTATTTTACAGATGCAACCTAAGTTTCTTTTTTTTTATTTTTATAAAACCTGTAAGCTATAAACTATTTCCATTTATGCTTACTTTTTTATTTGAGCATCGAAAAACCTTCGCCATCCACTTTAGCTTGCCATATGGAAGTCATATTCATGAACAAGTTGTATGCACATTTTTGGTTCCTTTAAATATTTCCCCCTTTTATCAGAGTTTTTGATTAATTGTTAGTATTTGACTCAGGCTACTTGGTATTCTGCTTTGACCCTGCTCCTTAGGAATTCAAACAAATATGTGATTATTCTATTTTTACAAGTATGTTTTACACTATCCAGAATAAAGTGCAATTATACTGACAAAAGTATTGAACTTTCACTCCAGTTTAATAGTCAAAATCCTTCTTGTGACATTTTGACATATCTCAACAAATAAAGGTTAAAATTTATACCCAATTATAACTTCCCAAACTTCCTGGGAAAATGAAGCACTGATGCCTCAAAGTCAAAAAGGCCTGTGATGTAACCATTGCTGGGGCTTAATATCATTTTTTTTTGAAATCTAAAAAACATTTACAACCTCTGTTTTCTTACACATTAGATATAGATACATATTAGATATAGATAATTAGATATTAGATTAGATAGTATGTAATTAAAATGTACAAATTAAAAAATCGCAAAAATCATATACCTCCAAATCTTTTCTTCCAGATTAGATATTAGTTCATGAATATGACTTCCATATGACAAGTTAAAGTGAATGATAACAGGGGCCCTATCTCCTCACATAATCTGTAAATATGATTTATTATTCATCTATTCAGTAACTCCTATGTTCCTGATATGTACCAGACCCTCTTTTATATTTATTCAAATGAAGGTTAATCAGAAACAGTTTTCTACAGATCATAGAAGGAGAGGTGGAGGTTCTGAAAAGTTAAAAAGCCTTACTAATAAATGGAAGAGATGGGATTTACCCCAGCTGTTTTACGGCATGACCTCACCCAATATTTTGTGAGTTGGGGGATGGGGAACCTCAAGTATTTTTAAGTTTTATTTTTCTTTATCTTTTTTAGTTGATTCTATTAACAAAATAAATAAATAAATAAATCTCTTGATTATTAACAGAACTTCTCTTCAACAAGGAAATACATTAACTCCTATTTTAATGCCAGTATTTTTTATACTACAGCCTGATGCTCTTGCGTGATTTCAGAGGGTTGGATTCTGTCATGCATTCTGCTGATTGCTTCCTTTGATGTGGAAGTCTTCTCCTTTGATATGGTCCAGGTATTTATTCTTGGTTTTGTTGCTGGTGATTCTATTGTCTTAGCTGTGAAATCACTGTCAGGACCATCATGAAACTGTGGCCAAGAACCATGTGTGAAGTTTTCCCCTTTATTTTCTAGGAGTTTTACATTTAAGTCATTAAACCATTTTGAGTCGATTTTTGTGCACTGCCTAAGGGTGCAACTTCATCCCTTGCGTGTGTATATCTGTTTCCCATCACCACTTGCTGAGGAGACCACCCCTTCCCCCTTGTGTATTCCTGATATGCTTCTTGAAGATAAGTTGATATATGTGCAGGCTTGTTTCTGGAATTCTTATCCTGTTCTTTTGCTTCAAGTGGCTGTCTTTGTTGACAGTATATTTCTAATATATTTTGATATCAAGAAGCATGATGTCTCTCTCCTTGTTCATCCCTCTCAAAATTGATTTATTCAGGAAGCAATCAACAGAAAAAAATTAATCTACAGAATGTGAGAAAATATTTGAAAAATATGTATCTGATAAAGGATTAATCTCCAAAGTATGTAAGGAACTCTGACAACCCAATAACACAATACCCAATAATCTGTTTAAAAATGAGCTAAAGACATAAATTGTCAACTCTCCAGAGAAGCCACAAATGGCCAATTCTTTAACATCATTCATTATCAAGGAAATAAAAAAAAAAACAATGAGATATCACCTTATCTTCTCAGAATGGTTATTATTTTTAGAAAATAGGACCACAAGTGTTGGCAAGTATGTGAAGAAATTAAAATCCTTGGACACTGTTGCTGGGAGTGTAATATGGTGCAGCCACTATGGAAAATGATATGGAGGTTCCTCAAAAAATTAAAACTATAGCTATGATATGATTGAGCAATTTCACTTACATGTATTTAGCTAAGAGATTTAAAATCAGATGCCAAGGTTGGGATCAAGTATTCATGGATGGGTGATTAGATAAGGAAAACACACATGCATGCACACACGCACACATGCACAAACATACA
The DNA here is from genome assembly GCF_048772815.1 of Callospermophilus lateralis. NCBI lineage: Eukaryota > Metazoa > Chordata > Mammalia > Rodentia > Sciuridae > Callospermophilus > Callospermophilus lateralis. Next base: position 320,559 of record NW_027512500.1, read on the forward strand.
CACACATACACACACACACACACACACACACACTGCAAGGTTTACTTATAGAAGGTATTTAAAATAGTCAATTACATAGACTCAGTATAATGATAGTTGCCAGGGCCTGGGGAGAAGTGGGAAATGAGGAGTTAACCAATTCATGGGCATAAAGTTTCAGCTAAGATGAATAAGCTCTTGTGGTCTACTGTAGAAGATTATCCCTGTAATCTTAAAAAATATGCTGTACACCAAAACCTTTCTTTAGAGAGATCACATATTAAGTTCATTTATTACAATGAAAAAAATTAAAAAAGAAAGAGAAATAAAATACAAGCCTTACCTCTTCACCACCCACCCCCCGCAAAAAAAAATTCTATTAGTCAAGTGGGAGTCTTGGTCTCCCCAAAGATTCTGCTTCAACACCCATTCTCTAATCACTCAACATTTACTTCATATCTATTACCGAAGTATATTCTAGTAATGTAAAAATGTGGTCATAAACCACAAAGTTTGGAAACCAGAATGTTCTATGGCATCATTTACCTCAACTGTTTTACTCAACAAATGACAAATCTGTTTTTAAAAACAGACATTCATTGAGAGTCATCTGGGTTCTAAGCCTACGTCTAGACACAGCCAGAGTTCACTGGTTTGTAAACCATTTGTCATCTAATGCATCTCCTTCAGGGCAGTTAATAAATGACCATCACGCCACACACTTGATTTAGAGGTAAAGGATCCAGTGCCCAGCCAGATGATTTTTCACGAACGAAGACATTTTTAGATGCTCAAGGATAGAATGGACATCTTTCTTGAAACATAGCTTTCTTGACACACCTACATGAAGATATTAGAAGAGCAAAGAATATGCAAATGACTATCAGCCCAGCATAGGAGCACAAGACTGCAATACCAGCTACTCAGAAGGCTGAGGCCGGATGATCACCAAGATGGGCAACCACACAAGAGCCTGTTTCAAAATCAAATAAAATGGGCTGTGGGTGTAGCTTAGTGGTAGACACATTAATTCCTATTACCAAAACATGCACACACACACAAAAAAAAACCAACAACTTTCTTTTTTAAGTTTTGTGTGTTTTTATTCCCTTATTGTTTAATTTCTAATTATTTTTAAACATATCAATCACATGTGCTTAAATTCCCCATGCTTCACAGGAGGAGCTCTTGTCTACAAGAGCTACACATTGCAGAGTTGGCCTCATACAGTAACCTGAACATCTGTAACTCTCTCCATGGAATATGGTTCTGGATGAGAATCACCTTAAACATTCATCAGACAGTTTAGTATTGCATTATTATCATATGTAAACAAATATATAATTACATAATATGCATAAAGTGTCTTCTTGGCAAAAGTACAGAGGGGATAAAATTAACTTTCTGTTGAAGAAAAAAGCTGGTTAAATAGAGGCATTATAGAAACATCAAGCTTTTAATATAAAAAGACAAATAATTTTCTGGGAAAAGTTTTCCTGTTATTTGAAGGCTAAATAAAATTCTTTAAAATGAAAGAGAATCATTACAAGTTATTTTTATTAGTTGTTCTTACTTTGAGTTTGGTGTCTTAGGCATTTAAAGATGGCATTCAACAAATCGGTACTAGCTTTAACATACTTCTGTTAGGAAGGAACTGGAGCATGTGGAAGGAATAGACAAGGACCACACCTTAGGACCCCTCAGCCCCCCAAGCCCGCAACACACTCCACTGAGGTCTTCCTGTGAGGGGAAACAGGGCCATCTTGAAGCCAGATGACCACAAAGGAAGGCAAGACCCTGAAGGGAAAGTACCTGATCTTGGGCATGCACCACAGAACAAGGGACCCAGTGAAGGTTAAATAGGTTAACCGGGTTGCTAGTTAACATATAATTAGCATTGCCATTTCTCCCCATTCTGTCCATTTTCCAGGGGAATAAGAAACATATGCATGGCAGTAGGGCAAATTCAACTGTGAATACAGATGCCAATCAACCTCAGATCCACCCAGAGGAGAAGGGATAGAACTGGCACAGCCCAATAGAAGTTAGCCTCCACTGGGTGTAGACACCTCAGCTGGACCCACGCTGCTCCCACACAGGGTTTGTTTTCCCTTTTAATCAGCCTCTGCCTTGTTGCAACCTCTCCTGTCTCACTAAGACGCAGTTCTTTACTTAGGAGCCAAGAAGCTAGACCCAGGACTCCCTCAGGACTGTGGCCCTGACATTAGTAACACTTGTTCCTCTATTTTTAGCATTTTACTTATTACCCATTAAATTCCACTTCTGCTATATTTAACTTATACGTAGCTCTTTTCTGTTCAAGGTGATTTCATGATCTCCATTTCCTTGAAATGCAGAACTACACATATTAGATATGCCCCCTTTTCAAGAAATAGGATGTTCTGGAATAAATGATTTACTGAAACTTAAATTTTACATTAGTGGAAAAGTTAAGATCAGACCAAATTCTCTTCCTTCCATCTGAATATCTTACCTGTTGGTGCAATGCTATTTTTGTTTTCCTTGATTTTAATCTTTCTATTCACAGAAAGTCTTATTTGTGTCAATGTCTTTATTTTACCTTTATCATTGATCTTGAATATTTTAGGGAGTACTGTAGATAAAGTATAACTTTCAAAAAGACAATCAGGTCTTTCACACAAATATAAAATAATTATATGTAAATTTTTTATTTGATTCTTAAGTTAGTAAAGTGTTATGACTGGTTTAAGAGCATTTTAGAAGTTAGGGTATTGATGGGATGGCAGGATTTCTGGGTTAGATATAAAAGTGTTGCACATCATGTAGGCTGAAAATTTTGGGACAGATCTGTTGCATCACAGAGAAATTATTTGTATCTCCACTTGTTCCAAATGTACAGGCTAACTTACAGCTGCACAAAGGCATGAACAGCTAGTTAAACTATCTAGACAATGCTCAGGTAGCCTTCCCCGCTTGGTGGCACTTAAATATATGCCACCCACTCTTTTATCTTGTGTTCCATGTTCACATTTTTTTTTCTGCTAAGCATAATTTTAAAACTATGCAACTGCCCACAAAATTCAGAACTCGATTTTCACGTATGGCAAAAAAGATCTGTAGTTTTCAGTCTAAAACCAATGCAATGTATTTGTAACTCAGATTTCCCATTCTTTGCAGCGATTCATCTCAGATTCTGTAAAAATAGCATGGGCAAACTGAATATAGGTAGTTATTGGGTTTCACATCATTGTCTTTGACATGAGCTTTACATGCAACGATAGATCACACTTTCTCTTTAAAACTTTGAGTAAAATAGATAAGGAGTGAAGAGTTCTCCAGTAAGGAGGGACTCGCCTCCCCAAATCCCATAGGGGCAGCAGCAGTCATAACTACATAGGCATAATTCCCAGTGGGCCTCTTTAAAAGCCATAAGATGGATTAAGAATGTATATAATCATTTGTGTTTCTCTGATAAAACTCACTTCCAAAAAATTCTTAGCGGTAATTGCTTGCACATTTGAAATTTATGTAATAAATTGCTGATTGAAATTCAATGACTTTCCGATGTCTGTTTTTTTTTCCCCATGTCAGCTTCTTTGAAGATGTATTGATGTTGATAAAATGATTCAAAGCTTTGAATGCAATTCAGCACCGTGCATGCGCTTTTCAGTTCATTGAAGCAGAGTGGAGCTCAAATATGTGAATTGGTATTTATATATATGGGCAACAGAAGGTCTTCTCTTTTAAGTTTCTGTGTACAAAGTAGTTTGACTGCTCAGAAGCATTCATTTTAATCAACTTTGAAGATAAATTAAATCAGAAATGTTTGCTAAAATTATTAGAAACTGTTTTTTTTGGTAAATCACTGCTGATAAAGAACTCGACTCCCTAATGGGCATAGCTGTAGTAATAAGAATTCTGGGGTTCCTTGGGGAAAAGTGGAAACTGGATTTGTAAACAATCATCCCTAACAGTGATAAGTATCTGAAAACATGTGAACTAGACATATTTCAGTCTGTGGTTTTCCTACCATCCTAATTAGTGGCCAGGAAGGAGAGACATGGATACAGTAAAACTGCACTGACAATCCCAGCCGACTATGGCCCTTGCCACAGGGAGGGCTGTTATTTTTGAAACCTCTTGCCACTCCCCATGCCACCTGCCAAATGCTCCAAAGTTCTAACCTGTGCTGGTTGCTTTCCACTTTTTCCCTCCTTCAATATTCCTGGATCTTTGTTTCTTTTGGTGACATTTCTTACCACTATCTTTATCCCTTGGTATATAATGAGAGTAGGAGCCAAGAGGAAAGAGGAATTCCAAGTGGCTGATATCAAGACACTTCTTAGAAAAAGGAGAGGGGTCAGGCTGTTTTAAAATTTAAATTGTAGGGCTGGGGATGTGGTTCAAGCAGTAATATGCTTGCCTGGCATGCTCAGGGTGCTGGGTTCGGTCCTCAGCACCACATAAAATAAAGATGTTGTGTCTACTGAAAACTGAAAAATAAGTATTAAAAATTCTCTCTCTCTTCTCTCTTTAAAAGAATTAAATTGTATCATATCATGGTATATCATATTAAACAATTATATTATATTTACTGTATACTATAATTTTTCTCCTGGTTACCCATGGAGCTATTCTAAGTTACTTATTTCTCTATAGCCACCAGGAAACACAAAAGCAACCAGAACATTGGAATCACTTCACTCCATGCTTCATGCTTAGCAATCATGGATTATCTCTCATCCCTGCCGAGCTGCACAATGATTCATGGTTCTTATCTTGACTCATACTGCTCCTTGCACCTGGAAGCCTGGAAAATGTGTCCCACTTTTTTTTTTCCTTTTTCCCAGCTAGCAAACTCAAACTCATTCTTCAAGCCTCTGGTAAGTCCCTTCCTGCAGAAGCCTGCTGGGGGCAGCCTGAGCTGAGTGCCTGCCTGAATGCTCCCCAGCACCTGCCCCGCACCCTCATCTGATTATGCACCACACTGTATCACAGCTATCTGTCTAGACTGGTGAAAGGAAACAGCAGGGTTTGTTTGTTTTTTTATGTATATCCAGTGCTTTCTGCAGGGCCAGGTGCACAGTAGAGGCCCAATAAGGTTATGTTGAATAGAAGTGAACTTGACTGGAAAAAAAAAAAGAAATAGGAAACTTAAAAGCAGAGGATGCTCAGTTCAGACAGGACTGGAGACAGCGGGAGCAGTCCCCCTGTGCTGAGGCTCCAGTGGGGACCACTGCAGACTCCTAGGAGGCCAACCACACATAAGAGAGAGGGACAAAAAAACAAAAGAAAGAAGTTTGGAAGAGAGCCAAGCAAAAGAACAAGAGAAGATGGTAAAGGAAGGGTAGGCAGAGAGAAGCCAGAGAAAAAGGAAATGAAAGCTTAGGGAGAGAAGAGTGAGAAGTTGTACAATGAAGACAGGACATCAAAAAGGAAAAGGGGACTTTTAAAAAAAGAGGATTATAGATGTTTCAGAAGGCACAACACACACACACACACACACACACACAGTCAAAAATTCACCTGATACGACAAAGTTCAATATAACATCCATTTTGTCTCCAGAGTGGAGTAACAATAATAATAACCACCAACATTTATTGAAATCACACGATGAGGCTGCACAGTCCTAGCTGTCCACATGCATTATCTCAATTTCTTCTCACCGTGGATCTGGAGGCAGTCTTTGTCATCGTCCCCATTTTGTACATGGAAATTGAAACGCAGAGAAGTTAATCAGCTTGTTCAAAGTCAGAGCACGTAAAGCTGTGGAGGAAGGACGTGAACTAGGAAGAACTGGTTGCAATGCCTCAGCTAGCCCATGGGGCACCATGACAGATTTATTGAAAGGTAGGTAAAGAACTCTCAATGAAAATAAATAAAATAAATCCCTGAAAATGCATTTATTTTTGGAGAAAATAGGTTTAAGTAATAATTTTAGTGATAATACAACTAATGGGCAGGCACAGGGATGTATGCCTATATAGCTCAGGAGACTGAGAATGAAGGATTGTGAGTTCAAAGCCAGCTTCAGCAAAAGTGAGGCCCTAAGCAGTTCAGTGAGATCCTATCTCTAAATGAAATACAAAATAGGGCTGGGAATGTGGCTCAGTGGTTGAGTGCCCCTGGGTTCAATCCCCAGTGCCCAGGAAAAACAAAACAAACAAACAAAAAAAACCCACAAATACAACTAATGCAATCTCATGGAGGAAGTTAAGTAATTAAAAATTTCTTGGTTAGATATGCTGTTTTTATTATTTAAAAGATTTTAGAATGCAAGTTATACCAATCCTGTGTTCTTCCTTAAGGTTTTAGCAGAAAAAAAGTTGAGGCTAGAAAAAAATTTCCAGTTTTATCTGAAGACAGAAAACACAAAAGAAAATTTATCTGTATAATTATTTTAAAGCTCTCTATGTTAAAAAAAATCTGCACAATCAAAGTTAGAAGGTAAGAGGTTGGGGAAATCTCATTTGTCACACCTGATTGGCCTGTGAGTTATCCAAAGGGATCAATGCAAAGAACACAGGATACCCAGACTTTCTGACAGAGCCTCATTGGCGAGTGGCTTCGAGGGTCCTTAAAGGTGACTGTGACTTGGAGTCAGCTGTTCTCCCTGAGCAAGTGGCCAGCCTGAGGTGTGCATAGCTGGTCAGGGTGATGGACAATCTGCAATCCTGAGCTGATTGCTCCAGGACCTCAACTTCAGCTGCTGCTCCAAAAGAGGAAGGTAAGTGGGCAACGTGTAAGCAGTGTCACTAGAGCACAGACGATGGGCACAAGGTCCACTGCCAGAGCCCCCAACATGGAAGCTTTTCCCCAGCTTCTCCCCACGAGCACAACCTGCTCCTTCTTATAGCAGATCCCTCATGTATTACAAGCAAAGGTCTATGTCTCATTGAATATTGAATTCTTTCTCTCTAAAACCTGCTCTTTAGAAGCAGGGGACGTTTTCTTTTGGGTTCAGCTGCTTTATTTTTATTTATTTATTTATTTATTTGTTTATTTATTTATTTTGAACAGCTCTTTTTAGTGTGTGTGTGTCTGTGTATCTGTGCAATATATCACAAATCTTGAGATACAAAGAGCAAGTGATACACTGTCCTTTACATTTCTCATTTAGTACAAAATATTAGAAGAATTTTAAGAACTTCTGCTATGGTCAGAATGTTTGTGTCCCCACAAATTCTGATGTTACAAATTAATCCTCAGTAAAGTGGTGTTGGGAAATGGGGCATCCAGTCATGATCACGTCATGAAGGTGGAACTCTGTTAGTGGATTAGTGTCTTTAGAAAAAAGAACAGAGAGAGCATCTTCACCCCCTTCTAACACAGGAAAATGCAGCAACCAAGTGCCAGCTATGAAACAGAGAGCCTTTGTCAGACACTGAATCTCTTGGCAACTTGATCTTGGACTTCCCAGTATCCAGAACTGTGAGCAGCAAATTTCTGTTGCTTATAAATTACTCGATATGATGAATTTTGTTACAGAAGCCTATGCAGACTGAGACAAACCCCTACAAAAAAAGGGGATAATAACTTTTTATAAAGTAAAAATGTTGATAATGAATGGCACCAACTCTTTGAAAAGTTCTTATAAACTAATATAAATAAACTAAAAAATAAGAAAATAGGCTAGGCATCGTGGTAGATTGCATAATTAATTCCAATTCTTCCCCTGCTCAACACTATGACACTGTATTATTTTACAGTTTATCCCATAAAACCAGAATGCATTTCCTTACCTCTCATGTTCAATTATGAGTCTTGCTTTGTACAATAGAAAAAGTTCAAAATGGCAGTGTGTTGTTGGGGTGTAGATCTCAGTGACCTTGCTCTTTACCTTTTCTTCTATTTGGCCTTGCTATTGCCATGAGAAGGCATGCATGCCTTGGTGTATACAGCGGGGAAGCAAGCTGTTTTCCCTACTTTACTCTCTAGATTCAATACAGAATACTCTTGTGACTCTGTTTAGGGATTTTACCTCATACCAAGTAATTCTCCAGCACAAGATGTCCCACAACTCAACCCAATTCTGATGCTCAGCAGTCAGGGCAGACCCCCACAGGTTAAGAGCTCAGTCCCATGGGACTGCCACCCTACACTCTGCTGCCAACAGCAAGCAATTGCCTCCCAGGTCACCTGCAGCTACTGTCTGACTTGGCTACAAATTGCAAGTTCTCATGATCCACTTCTGAGGATTTTGCTAGAGCCTCTCACAGAACTGGGGAAGACACTTCCACTTGCCAGTTGAGCATGTCACCAACAAATACAACAAAGGATAGAGAAAACAGCCAGATGAAGAGGGGTATAGGGTGAGGTCTGGCAGAGCCCTAAGCTCAGGAGCTTCTGTCCACTGAAAGCTGGAAGTATGTACCACCTTCCCAGGACGTGGATGTGCTCACCAACAGGAAGCTCTTCAAATCCTGTCCTTTGGGGACTTTTGTGAGGGCCTCATCACCCAGACATGGTTTATTATTCATTTCATTTCTGGCCCCTCTCCAGTCTCAGAAGAAATGGGGTGTGGTAGGCTGAGAGTTCCAAGCCTCAGGCTTTGGCTTGGTCTTTTTGGTGACCAGTCCTTATCCAGGAGCCTATCCACAGTTGCCTCATCAGAAGAAAAGTGCTCCACTCACCTGAGAAATATCAAGTGTCTTAGGAGCTCTATGTTAGGAAGTAGGGCCAAAGACTAAATATTAGAATAAAAAAAATTTCATACTACCTTTATTGCTCAGGAAACTATAAGAGTTTTTAAAGCTCTGTTCCCAGAATGGGAGCAGAGACCAGTAAACACATTTCTTATTATTTCATACTTGTCACGTTACCTGAGCTAAGAAAGAAGAGAGATACACAGAGCAGAGCTGCTCTGGCTAGTGCCGACTGAACCTCAGTCCTACACAGAGGAGCAGGAACATTCTGTGGCCACAGCCCAAAGCCATGCTTCCCAGTTAGGTCCACCTGAGAAACCCCAGCACAAGCTAACCCAGGAAATCATGAGCAGTGTAAACAACTCTGGTCTGAAGCTGCTGAGTTTGGGGTTCATTTTAACACTGTAGAACAAACAAAACAGTTATCAACAACCAAGTCTCTAAGGAAGGATGATCAATAGCTAACACATTCTTTAAACCATGAAAATATATTCTACTTTGTTAGTTACCTAAGCAATGAAAATGTCTGCTGTGAAACAAGGCACAGGTAGCTACACATATTCTGGGCACATTCAGACACTTGATTCCCAGCTCTGCCACTTGCTAGCTGCAAGACCTTTCTTGTTTATGTGACCTATCAACCCTGAAACTCAATTTCCTTGTCTGTCTAATGAAAAAAAATAGGAGCAATTATCTCAAAGTGTTACTGCGAAAAAATTGCAAGAGCTTAACATCCTGCCTTTTAAGCATCAAACACAAAATAAATGAGCGATTTTTTATAAACCTAGAAGATGTCAAAGGAGGTTAACACATCTTTGGTTAAAAGTATGGTGGAAGGTCTTCATAAAAAGTAAAGAGTAGACTTTTAAAACAGTGACAGTGAGAGTACCACATGTCTATGTAAGTTACAGCCAAGGTTAGAAAACAGAGTGCATGCATTTTACAGAGCAAAAACGATAAAAAACAAGTTAAGAGTAAAGGACAGAGACCACGGGCTTTAGGCTGAGTGGTGAGATGCTCTCAGGTCCACAGCTATCACTTCTTAGCTGTGTGATGTTAAGGAGCAGATTAAAATCACTCCATGTGTTTTCAAGTTTTAAAAGGGAAAATGCATTCATCCTACATATTTGCCGTAAAAAGTAAATATGATGCCACCTGCAAAGCAAAAGGCTCATTTCGTGACACATGTGATGGTAAATGAATGACTGCTATCTACCCTGGATCCCCAGGGTTAGCAGACCATTTTCTTTTAGGGCTCTCCTTTCTTCAAATATTTTTTTCCGATTAATAGGAAAAAATCAGTGATTTGTAATTTTCTAGAGAAAAAGCCTGGTTGTCATACTAGATGTCCCCCTTTTCAGTCACTTGTACACTATTATATGGACACCATTGCTCTAAAACAGAAGTGGTTATTCCTGACCTATGGTTGTAGGTACACAGCTCCTATAAGATGATAAAAAAAATGAGAGCAAAACTGGTGTTTTCAATAAAATGATGCATTGAGTTTCAGATCTGTATCCTGTCATTTGCAATTGCCTTTATTTCCTTAACAGCTGCCCGAGTGCCCTCCACAGTCCCCATGGTGCCATAGCCCTTCCTGGCTGGCCCACAAGAGGGACCTTTATTTCTGAATCGCTCATGGAGGAGTTCACTAAATAAAACCCAATGTGCTTGTGACACTCTGAAGTAAATGTTTATTCTGTTATATGCCAGCTGTCCAAGCAGATACTGGACTCAAATTGATTTTAATGACAATGTTAGGTTTGGATTTATGTTATTTTCACTGGAATTTACTTAAGTAATTCAATATTTATTAGAATGAAAATAAGTCAAGTGAACAAATTCCTTATTTTTTCTCATAGAAGTCTCTGTCTCTTCTTCAAAGATAAAAAAGTTTTCTCACTTATTTCTCTGAAAATATTCTAATTTAAATTTTTATTGGCAAGAAAATTTCCTAAGCAATTTTCTTGTTAATCCATTAATGAACATGCTTCTGACAGATGGAACTCTTCTTGCAATTAATGTTATTTTTGCCTACAAATAATATCACATCTTATCTGTTCTCAAGACCAAAATGTTCTTGTTGCTGATTTGGGCTGATTGGGCTGATAACCTCTTGACTTCTTTCATCACCAGATTTCTTATAAGAGTGGCCTCTAACCCCTCCTTGCCCTTGAAACTGGTCATAAGCCTAATGCTGCTTCCCCTTCAATTGGTTAGCTCTGCTAGGGGTCCAGAAGGACATGTAGGATGAAGAAAAAGCTCTCAGTTATTTTACAATAACATATAATGTATTTCAAGCAGAGACAGGTACATGGCTTTCCTCCCCAACCATGTCCAGAGTTGGGAGCCCCTCAGACCACACTTTGCATAAGTTTAGTGTCGGGGGGCTTCTGGGATCTCTCATAGCAACAGTAGGTACCAAATAAATTAGAATTAATATATTCTTTCTTTCTCATTTCCTTTTTCATGGGAAACATTTCAAGCATATAGGAAGCATATAGAAAATATGGGAAAAAAAATAAGTATTCTATGCTTACAATCCAGCTTTATGAAATCAACATTTTTCTATATTTTTATCCTTTTTTAAGGAAATAAAACATGTCAGATGTAGGTGAAGTCCACCGTATGCTCTTAGATTCCCTTTTTTGCCCTTTCAGAGGTGACCTGGTTTCTGAATTTGGTATTTTGAACTTACATATTGTGTGTATGCGTGAATACAAATATTCATGATCACTTCGCATGGTTTCAAACTTTATTTGAATTGTATTATTCTATATGTATCCTTTTGCAACTTGAGTTGCTTAGCATTAGGTATTTTTAGACTTATCCATGAAGCTTATTTTAACTCCTATGATGTTTCAATGCTGTGTGATATTTTAATGTTGCATAGTTTGAACACACAAAAATTAGTATGCCCATTCTCCTGTTATTGGGGATTTTAGGAACTTTAGGTTTCCGTTATGCTGACAAAAGCTTCAGGGAACATTTTTGTGCTTATCTCCACACGTGCAGCATGAGAATTTCTCTAGGTTACATTTCTAGAAGCAAAATTGTTACTATTATAAAAAAAAAACAACCTCAAGAACTAGAAAGTTCTTTAAAGCAATTATGTGCACTCTTCCCTGCCCCCAGCAGAGTTCAATTTCTGTGCTTCCTCAACCACACTTAATGATTCTCAGATTTCCTCTGGCTTTTTTTTCACCTTTATAGTTATGATTTAGTAGCTTAATGCATTTGCAATTATCATCTCTCTGATTATAATGATGTTCGGCATCTTTACTATTTAACTGATTTGGATTTCCTTTGTATACTTATCATTTCCTTTGCCTATTTTTTTCATAGGAGCTTTTTAAAAGTTATTTCAGGAATTCTTAGTATGAATACCAATTCTAGTCTGAGGCCGGACTCTTTAGTTTTACCTTTTACATTCATAAAACTGCCAATATTGGGAGTGTCAACAAAAATAGTACATTTTGTCCTATTTTCTCCCTTCCTCTTCCTACTTCTATTTGCCTTAAAAAAAAAAAGTAGGCAGAGAAGGAGAGATGACTAGAATAAAAACACCGATCTGTATCTACTACCCTTGTCCTCACCTTCCTTTTGACTCATGAAAATTAAGAATATCTCCAAGGCTTCTGTAACAGCCTCTGGCTGAAAGTAATGTTTTAAAATGACAGGGATATTAGCCATGTAGAGAAAGACAAATAACCACATGCTCTTGTTTATATATGGAAACCAAGAGCCCTAACTTATAAAAGCAGAAAGTAGAACGGGGGTTACCAGAGGTGTAGAGTGAAGTGGGGGAGGTAGAAAATAGGGAGATGTTGAACAAAGGGCACAAGGTTGCGATAGCCATGAGGGTATGTTTTTGATATCTAGTGTGTGGTCTAGTCCCATAATTCATAATAATGTTTTGCATATTTCAAAACTGGTAAAAGAAAATATCTTTACAGTTAATGGAAATATTAATTAACTTGATGTTAACTATTACACAATATATGCATTCACCCAAACATCACATTGCACCCTCAAAATATAGTTATAATTTATCATTTAAAGATAAAATTTTAAATAAAAATAAGAAGCTAGCCTAGTTAAAAAAATCAAGAATCTTTCAGAAGCACAAACTCTTGTTTCTGACACTCTATCATCAAATCAGGAATACAGCAAGAACAATCTCTGAGTTTATTAAGGCTGAACATCAATGTTCTAAGTGAGCCCCTGGGTCCCAGAGGTGAGTTTGCTTCACAAAAAGAAAACAGAATTCTGATCTGCCTACACCCTTCACTCTCTACCATTTTTCTGTATTTTTCTTTGTAATTCTTACAGCTTTATTATCTGTATTTTAGAATATAGTAAGTCACATTGGTTATCTTCTGCTTCTACTATCGCCATGTAAGTTTCATGAGAATCCCATTTGTCCTGAATTTACTGAAAATATTAGGAAGTGCTCATTACATTGTTGTTTAATGTACTGAGAGCCACCTATGTGGCAGCTACTATGTTAGAATTGATACATTAGTAAGAAAGAGTCCCACCCATTGAAAACTCTTGGTCACTTGTCCACTCTCTAACAGTTAGGGATAGGGATTGTATTTTCCTTTCTCCTGACCCAGTGAATATATCTATGTTTAAGAGTGATACCAGAATGCAGCAACAAAGACTGAAATTCATAAATGCCAAGGGCTTAGAGCACTAGATGAAGTGTTCAAGATTGTACATTTGTTCAGAAAATGACAAAGCTGAGAATTTCAATATCATTCATGGTCTATATTAGTAAGGATAAAGGAAAGAGTGGCTTGAACATGTAGTCAAAGAGCTTAAACTTCAGAGATACTAACCTCAAGATCCCTTCCAAATCCCCTAGGGTGGGCCCAAGTGGTGGATTTGTACTGCCATTTATTTGTGTAAATTTTGCAAAAGCCATTAGTTTAGACCAGCACCTCTTCCCACAGTGACGTTGTCTGTTACATTCCCTAACCTTGGGTAAATTGGTAGTAGCTGAAGTAATTGTTGAAATCTACTCTGAAAATGCTGAATTCCTAATTTTTTATTTTGGAAATTAGGCAATCTTTTTTTTGGTGGTTTTTAGTCACTTTAGTGTCTAGTTAAATGATCAATAGCTGCTGTCAAGTAGCAGAAAGGCTTCAGGCATATAACTACCTGTCTAGACTCTCCAGGGATCACCAGGCCAGGTAAAGCACCCACTACAGACAACTGACCCATAATACGTCCACAGTTAACATTGCCCTAAATCTCACCATCTCAGTCCTATACAAGAAAATTTGAAATGCTTGAAAATATTACAGCTTATATGAGAAAGAAACATTGCAGATGTTTTGCTAAATATAAGAGCCATCCTTAAAATTTATATAACAATACCAATGAGGAACTGTAAAGCTAAAACAAATTTTACTAAAGCGTCAAAAATAATTTTAAGTCAATTATTCTAGAAAAAAAATTGTTGATTTTCTTTCTACTCTCTTTATACAAAATGGTGTAAGAAAAGTACTGTCATATGAACACACAGAGATCTAAGCCAAAATAGAATACTATAAAGTAGATAAGAATATAAAGCTGATTTTCTTATTTTATGATGTTTATTGCAGATTATTATTATTATTATTATTATTATTATTATTATTACTAGTACTATTATTTTTATTACCATTTTCACAGTGCTCCTGATCAAATCCAGGACCCAACACATGTTGGGCCAGCACTTTTCACGTCCTCAAAGTTTGCAAGTATTAAAACTTCTCACACACAATTTTCCTTTGAAAATATTACAGCTTATATGAGAAAGAAACATTGTAGATGTTTTGTATCAACACTGAATTTCACAACTATACCTCCTCAATAACAAAGACATTGAGTAACAAAAGTTTACAGAAAAAAAAATGTAAGGGGGAAAGATTAAAGAGAAAGGATTATGGTGAAAGCATTGAGAAATATTATCAAAATACCTCTATCCTTGCTGAGACTGAGTTACGGAAAGAAAGGAAAAAATACATACTTACCACCTAACATGAGCCAAAGGTTTTGAATATTTTGTGTCATGTCATTGACACAAAAAATATCTAAAATATAGTTTTGATGTTATAAATGAGGAAGATTAGGCTGAGAAAGTTGGAGTAATTTTCCCTACATCATAAATGAGAAAGTAGCAGTGCATCTACTGACTTACCCCAGTTGTGTAATGCGTTCATTAAAGGAATCATATATACTAAGTGCTTCTCAAGTGTCTTAATATCTTGATCTGTGAAAGTCTTGTGGCCACACAGGTGTAGAAGCAAGAAAATGGTGACTCTGAGTGGCTGTTTTGTCAAACACTCTCCAACTAAGGATGTTATGGCCCTAAATCACCTCCATACCTGATGTTCCTGGTGCTGCCTTTTCTGGAATGTACCATCAGGGCTCCGTGTGAATCTGTATACATCCACAAGGAAACTGAAGTCCTAAACAGCATGCTAACCAAGTAGACCTAAGAGGCCCCTGGAGATGCTCCATCCTGCAGCATAGCTTTGCCAGTAGACAGGGAGCATTCTCCAAGAGCAAAGCATGTATGAGGCCATGAAGCAAATCTTAATAAATGGATTAAAACCCTAAAAAGATGTGGAACATTTTTTCATGTATTTGTTGAGTGACTGTATTTCTCCTTCTGTGAAGTACCTGTTCAGTTCCTTTTCCTGTTAATTGATTGGGTTACTTGTTGCTTTGTTTTGTTTTGTTTTGTTTAATGTTAAGTTTTTGAACTCTTTATATATCCTGGAAATTAATAATCTATCTGTGGTGCAGGTGGCAAAGATTTTCTCCCTTTCTGTGGGTTCTCTCTTCAGGTTCTTGATTGTTTCCTTTGCTGTGAAGAAGCAAGCTTTTAGTTTGATTTAAAAAATCCCATTTATTTTGATACAATCCCATTTATTGAGTCTTGATTTTACTTCTTGCACTTTAGGAGTCTTATTGAAAAGTTGGTTCCTAAGATGACATAATAAAGAGTTGGGCTTACATTTTCTTCCAGTAAGGGTAGGGGCTCTGGTCTAATGCCTAGTTCCTTAATCCACTTTGAGTTGAGTTTTGTGCAGTGAGAAATAGGGGTTAAATTTCATTCTGCTATGTATGGATTTCCAGTTTTCCCAGCACCATTTGTTGAAGAGGCCATCTTTTCTCCAATACATGTTTATGGCACCTTTGTCTAGTGGGAGATAACTGTATTTATGTGGTTTGTCTCTGGGTCTTCTATTCTGTTCCATTGGTCTTCATGCCTGTTTTTGTGCCAATACCATGTCATTTTTGTTACTATAATTCTATGGCATAATTTAAGGTCTGGTATTGTGATGCCTCCTGCTTCACTTTACTCACTAAAGATTGCATTAGCTATTCTGGGCCTCTTATTTTTCCAAATAAATTTCATAACTACCTTTTCTATTTCTATGAAAGATGTCATTGGAATTTTCATGTAAGTTGCATTAAATCTGTATAAAGCTTTTGGTAGTATGGCCATCTTGACAATATTAATTCTGCTTATCCAGGAACTTAAGAGATCTTTCCATTTTCTATGATCTTCTTCAATTTATTTCTTTAGTGCCCTATAATTTCATTGTAGAGGTCTCTCACCTCTTTTGTTAGAGTGATTCACAAGGTTTTTGTTTGTTTGTTTTTGTTTTTGAGGTTATTATGAATGGGACAGTTTTCCTAATTTCTCTTTCACATGTTCATCACTGATGTATAGGAATGCAATTAGTTTATAGGTGTTAATTTTACATCTTACTAATTTGCTGAATTCATTTATGAGTTCTAGAAGTTTTCTAGTGGAGTTTTTGGGGTCTTCAAAATATAGAATCCTGTTATCGGCAAATAGGGATAGTTTGACTTCTTCTTTTCCTAATCCTATTATTTAATTTCTTTCTTTGGTCTTATTGATCTGACTAGAGTTTCCAGGACAATGTTGAATAGAAGTAGTGAAAAAATGTTCAACATCTCTAGCAATAAGAAAAATTCAAATTAAAACTACACTGTGATTCCATCTTACTCTAGTAGAATGTATCAAGATTATAAGTAACAATAAATGTTGGTGAGGATGTGGAGAGAAAGGCATACTCATACATAGATAGTAGGATTGCAAACTGGAGCAATCACTCTGGAAAGCAATATGGAGATTCCTGAGAAAATTTTGAATGGAACCACCATTTGACCCAGTTACCCCACTCTTCAGTATATACCCAAAGGACTTAAAATCAGTGTACTATACTGACACAGCCACATTAATGTTTATAACAGCTCAATTCACAATAGCTAATCTATGGAACTAACCTAGCTGCCCTTCAACAGATGAATAGATAAAGAAAATGTGGTACACATATACAATGGAATATTACTCATTCATAAAGAAGAATGAAATTGTGACACTTGCTGGTAAATGAATGGAACTGGAGACTATCATGCTAAGTGAAATAAGCCAATCCCCCCCCCCAAAAAAAAGCCCAGATGTTCTCTCTAAAAATTTGTGTGGCTGCTAACACACAATAAGGGGAGGGAGAATAGAAGTTCATTGGATTAGACAAAAGGGCATGAAGGGAAGGGAGAGGGAATGGGAAAAGGAAAGACAGTAGAAAGAATCAGACATAACTTTCCTATGTTCACATATGAATACACAAGTAGTATAACTCCACATCATGTACAACTACAAGACTAGAAATTTGTATTGCATATATGTATACTATGTCAAAATAAATTATACTCTCATGTGTATCTAAAAAGAACAAATTTTTTTTAAAAAATATTAAAAATAACCCTACAGATCATGTTCCTGGACTACTCTGAAATTAAATTGGAAACCAATAATGAAAGGAAAATTAGAAAAAGCACAAATGTGTAGAAATTAGTCAACACACTCCTAACTAACTAATGGAAAGTAAAACAAATCACAAAGTAATGCAAAAAAGTGAGCTCAACAAAATTGATAATTTAATTGATGGGGAAGGGAAGTTGTAGAATAAAAGTAAAACTCAATTACTAAAATCAAGAGTGAAAGATGGAACACTACTATTGACTTTATAGAAGTTAAAAGAAAAATGATTAAATAGAATATTTATAAAATGTTTTGTCCCAATAATTTAGATAATCTATGAGAAAGAGCAAATTTCTAGGAAGATGCCAAGTACCAAAACTGAATTAAGAAGAAATAGGATATTTAAAGATGTCAATAACAACAAAGAGATTGAAGTGGCAATCAAAAATTTCTCACAAAGAAATACACAGACTCAGTAGCAGCATCATAAAACATTTATACAGTAATCCTTGAGATAGTCTTCCAAGTAATGGAGGAGGTAACTTCTTAACTCATTGTATGAAGTTAGTATTACTTTTATATCTAAAACAAAGACATAAGAAGTAATGAAGACACCTACATGCGACCTGCTGAGGGACTTCTAGCAAAATTCCACTGAAAGGAGACCTGCCGGGAATTAATAAGTCTATTGGAGGGGTCAGCTTGTCCCAGACGAGTGAATCTCGGCAACGCGGATCCCGCCTGCCAACGCCAAACTCCCGCTGCCCACACATTGCAGCGAACTTACAAACGGCCACAGCCTGCTTGGGCCCCTGCCGGCCTGGCTCAGAGACAGCTCGGCACTGCAAACGACCCCCCCCCCACTCGGCACTGTGAACGACGACCCCCACCCCCCCACCCCCGCGCTCATGTGAACAACTCCCGCAGGGGCACAGTCCCGCCGGCCGCCACCGAACTGCCGCTGCCCACACATTGCAGCGAGCACACGAAAGGCCGCTGCCTGGCTGGGCCCCGCGGCCCGGCTCTGTGAACTGCCTCTGGTGGTTCGGCGCTGCAAACGACCACCCCACCCCCCCACCCTGCACTAGTATGAACAGCTCCCGCAGGGGCACAGTCCCGCTGGCCGCCACCGAATTGCCGCTGCTCACACATTGCAGCGAGCATATGAAAGGCCGCTGCCTGGCTGGGCCCTGCCTTCCCGGCTCTGTGAACCACTTCTGGTGGTTCGGCCCTGCAAACGACCACCCCATCCCCCCCACCCCACGCTCCTGTGGACAGCTGCTGGCCGGGCGCTGCGAAAGGCCCCGCCCGCTCGGCTCTTCGAACAGCCCTGCACAGGGGAATAAGGAGTGGCGCAGGCCCGCGGCGCGGAAATCCTGGCTACCGCTACCACCAGTGCTGACAACTGAGGTCTCTTGCACCAGCTTCCAGGGGCGTGGCTACCAGAGGGCAAGCAAATTTGCTGGGGGTTCTCAGCCCCAAGCTCTACAAACTTAGGGTCCAAGGGAATGGCAGACAGGGAGAATGTGCCCAGGCATTCATGAAAACAGGGCTCACAGGAGCAGCAGACTTGGTGCGTAGCCAATATTGTGGTGAGCGTCACCTGTGCACTCAGGATTAGAGACCTGCCCAGTCCGGGAGGAAGAGCTGCTGCACAGTGACTGGCTCCCGCCTACTGAGAGGAGAAGCTTGGTCCGGTGGGCACAGCTCCACCTACTGAAAGAATAGTGAATCGAACTCTAAGACTGCATTTATTAAAATTTTGTTTTGTTTTGTTTTGTTTTTATTGTTGTTGTTTTCTTAAAAAATTTTTTTTAATTCATTTTATTTTATTTTAATTTTTTAATACTAATTTTCATTTTTATTATTGCTATTATGATTTCTTTTTAATTCTTTTTAATTTTCTATTTCTTTTCTCTCTTTCTTCTTTTCTTCTGTCTTTTCATTTCTTTTCAATTCTCATATTCCCCCTTCCTTGAATTCTACCTGCTTACTCTCATTCTCTTTGGTGACTTCTTCCCTTCCCCTATAATACCTTTCCTCCCAAGCATCAAATAAATTTATAGGAGTAAACAGTAACTCAGCAGTCAAACAGAACAAGAAGCAACATGAGCAACATGAAAAAGCAAGGAAGAAAAGGAGTACAAACAATGCAGGACAGCCTAAATATTCAGGAGGATATAGATTCATCAGAAAAATGGTCATATAAAGAACTCAAGGAATACCTTAGACAGATGGAATGGAACCTTAAAGAGGATACGAGACAGCAAATTCAAGCAGCGAAAGAACACATTGAGAATGAATTACAAAAACAGATAAAAGAAGAAGTTAAGCATCTTTATCAGGAGATAGAGATTATAAAAAAAAATCAAACAATAATCTTAGAAATGAAGGAAATTATAAACCAAATTAAAAACTCAAACGAGAGCATCACTAATAGAGTGGACCAAGTAGAAGCCAGAACGTCAGATAATGAAGACAAAATATATCATCTTGAAAAGAGTCTAGCCAACTCTGCTAGGCTGGTTAAAAATCACGAAAGAAACATTCAAGAGATATGTGATAACATTAAAAAAATAAATTTAAGAGTCATCGGGGTAGAGGAAGGTACAGAGATTCAAACCAAGGGAATGAGTAACCTGCTACATGAAATAATTACAGAAAACTTTCCAGAAATAAAAAAGGAAACAGATATACAAATTGTAGATGCATACAGGACACCGAGCATACAAAATCAAAGTAGACCAACGCCAAGACACATTGTTATGAAGATATCCAATATACAGAACAAAGAGAAAATATTAAAAGCTACAAGAGAAAGGAGGCAGATTACATTCAGGGGTAAACCAATAAGGTTAACAATGGATTTTTCATCACAGACACTGAAAGCGAGAAGATCCTGGAAAAACGTATTTCAAACACTGAAAGACAATGGATGCCAACCAAGAATTCTGTATCCAGCAAAATTAAGCTTCAGGTACGACAATGAAATAAAAATCTTTCATGATAAACAAAAGCTAAAAGAATGTGCAGCCAGAAAACCAGCATTGCAAAGCATCTTGAGCAAAACACTACACGAGGAAGAAATGAAAAACAATAACCAAAGCCAACAGTGGGAATTACCTCAGTAAAGACAGACGGAGGGGGGAAAGCTAATCATGGAGAAACAAACTAAATTTTTTAAAAAAAAGAGACAAATAATCAAACATGGCTGGAAGTACAAACCATATAGCAAGAGTAACTCTAAACGTTAATGGTTTAAACTCTCCAATAAAGCGACATAGACTGGTAACATGGATTAAAAAAACAAATCCAACAATATGCTGCCTCCAGGAGACACATCTGATTGGAAAAGATATACACAGGCTGAAGGTGAAATGTTGGGAAAAAATATACCACGCACACGGTCCTCGCAAGCAAGCAGGGGTGGCCATCCTCATATCGAATAAAATCGACTTCAAGACTAAGTTAATCCAAAGAGATAAGGAAGGACATTATATACTGTTAAAAGGAACCATTCACCAACAAGATATAACAATTATCAATATTTATGCACCAAATAATGGTGCTGCGACGTTCATAAAACAATTTCTCCTCAAGTTCAAGAATCAAATAGACCACAACACAATAATTATGGGTGACTTCAACACACCTCTCTCACCATTGGACAAATCCTCCAAACAAAAGTTGAATAAAGAGACTATAGAGCTCAATATCACAATCAATGACCTAGACTTAACTGACATATATAGAATATATCAACCATCATCAAGTGGATATACTTTTTTCTCAGCAGCACATGGATCCTTCTCAAAAATAGACCATATATTATGCCATAGGGCAACCCTCAGTAAATATAAAGGGGTGGAGATAATACCATGCATTTTATCTGATCATAATGGAATGAAACTGGAAATCAATGATAAAAGAAGGATGGGAAAATCCTATATCACATGGAAAATGAACAATATGTTACTAAATGATCAAGGGGTTACAGAAGACATAAAGGAGAAAATCAAAAAATTCTTAGAGATAAATGAAAATACAGACACAACTTATCTGAATCTATGGGACACAATGAAAGCAGTTTTAAGAGGAAAATTCATGGCCTGGAGGTCATTCCTTAAAAAAAAGAAAAACCAACAAATAAATAAGCTCACACTTCATCTCAAAGCCCTAGAAAAGGAAGAACAAAACAACAGCAAATGCAGCAGAAGGCAAGAAACAATTAAAATTAGAGCGGAAATCAACAAAATTGAAACAAAAGAAACTATTGAAAAAATTAACAAAACTAAAAGTTGGTTCTCCGAAAAAATAAATAAGATTGACAGTCCCTCATACATGCTAACGAAGAGAAGAAGAGAGAGAACTCAAATTACTAACATACGGGCTGAAAAAGGCAATATCACAACAGATGCTACATTAATACAGAAGACAATTAGAAGTTATTTTGAAAACCTATATTCCAATAAAATAGAAGATAGTGAAGACATCGATAAATTTCTTAAGACATATGATTTGCCCAGACTGAGTCAGGAGGATACACACAATTTGAACAGACCAATATCAATGAATGAAATTGAAGAAGCAATCAAAAGACTACCAACCAAGAAAAGTCCAGGACCTGATGGGTATATAGCAGAGTTTTACAAAACCTTTAAAGAAGAATTAATACCAATACTTTTCAAGTTATTTCAGGAAATAGAAAAAGAGGAAGCTCTTCCAAATTCATTCTATGAGGCCAACATCACGTTGATTCCGAAACCAGACAAAGAAACCTCAAAGAAAGAAAACTACAGACCAAATCCCTGATGAACCTAGATGCAAAAATTCTCAATAAAATTCTGGCGAATCGGATACAAAGGCACATCAAAAAAATTGTGCACCATGATGAAGTAGGATTCATCCCTGGGATGCAAGGATGGTTCAATATACAGAAATCAATAAATGTTATTCACCACATCAATAGACTTAAAGATAAGAACCATATGATCATCTTGATAGACGCAGAAAAAGCATTCGACAAAGTACAGCATCCCTTTATGTTCAAAACATTAGAAAAACTAGGGATAACAGGAAATTACCTTGACATTGTAAAAGATATCTATGCTAAGCCTCAGGCTAGCATCATTCTGAATGAAGAACAATTGAAGGCATTCCCTCTAAAATCTGGAACAAGACAGGGATGCCCTCTACCACCACGTATATTCAATATAGTTCTCGAAACACTGGCCAGAGCAATTAGACAGACGAAAGAAATTAAAGGCATAAAAATTGGAAAAGAAGAACTTAAATTATCACTATTTGCAGACCACATGATTCTATACCTAGAAGACCCAAAAGGGTCTACAAAAAAACTACTAGAACTAATAAATGAATTCAGCAAAGTTGCAGGATATAAAATCAACACGCATAAATCAAAGGCATTCCTGTATATCAGCGACAAAACTTCTGAAACGGAAATGAGGAAAAACACTCCATTCACAATATCCTCAAAAAAAAAAAAATACTTGGGAATCAACCTAACAAAAGAGGTGAAAGATTTATACAATGAAAACTACAGAACCCTAAAGAGAGAAGTAGAAGAAGATCTTAGAAGATGGAAAAATATACCCTTTTCATGGATAGGCAGAACTAACATCATCAAAATGGCGATATTACCAAAAGTTCTCTATAGGTTTAATGCAATGCCAATCAAAATCCCAAAGGCATTGCTTGTAGAAATAGATAAAGCAATCATGAAATTCATATGGAAAAATAAAAGACCCAGAATAGCAAAAGCAATTCTAAGCAGGAAGTATGAATCAGGCGGTATAGCAATACCAGATTTCAAACTATATTACAGAGCAATAGTAACAAAAACAGCATGGTACTGGTACCAAAACAGGCGGGTAGACCAATGGTACAGAATAGAGAACACAGAGACCAATCCACAAAGTTACAACTATGTTATATTTGATAAAGGGTCTAAAAGCATGCAATGGAGGAAGGATAGCATCTTCAACAAATGGTGTTGGGAAAACTGGAAATCCATATGCAACAAAATGAAACTGAACCCCTCCTCTCATCATGCACAAAAGTTAACTCGAAATGGATCAAGGACCTTGATATCAAATCAGAGACTCTGCGTCTGATAGAAGAAAAAGTTGGCTCCGATCTACATATAGTGGGCTCAGGCTCCAAATTCCTTAATAGGACACCCATAGCACAAGAGTTAATAGCAAGAATCAACAAATGGGACTTACTTAAACTAAAAAGTTTTTTCACAGCAAGAGAAACAATAAGAGAGGTAAATAGGGAGCCTACATCATGGGAACAAATATTTACTCCTCACACTTCAGATAGAGCCCTAATATCCAGAATATACAAAGAACTCAAAAAATTAGACAATAAGATAACAAATAACCCAATCAACAAATGGGCCAAGGACCTGAACAGAAACTTCTCAGAGGAGGACATACAATCAATCAACAAGTACATGAAAAAATGCTCACCATCTCTAGCAGTCAGAGAAATGCAAATCAAAACCACCCTAAGATACCATCTCACTCCAGTAAGATTGGCAGCCATTATGAAGTCAAACAACAACAAGTGCTGGCGAGGATGTGGGGAAAAGGGTACTCTTGTACATTGCTGGTGGGACTGCAAATTGGTTCTGCCAATTTGGAAAACAGTATGGAGATTCCTGGGAAAGCTGGGAATGGAACCACCATTTGATCCAGCTATTGCCCTTCTCGGACTATTCCCTGAAGACCTTAAAAGAGCGTACTACAGGGATACTGCCACATTGATGTTCATAGCAGCACAATTCACAATAGCTAGACTGTGGAACCAACCCAGATGCCCTTCAACGGATGAATGGATTAAAAAAATGTGGCATCCATACACCATGGAGTATTACGCAGCACTAAAAAAATGCCAAAATCATGGAATTTGCAGGGAAATGGATGGCACTAGAGCAGATTATGCTTAATGAAGCTAGCCAATCCCTAAAAAACAAATACCAAATGTCTTCTTTGATATAATGAGAGCAACTAAGAATAGAGCAGAGAGGAAGAGCAGGAAGAAAAGATTAACATTAAACAGAGACATGAGGTGGGAGGGAAAGGGAGAGAAAAGGGGAATTGCAGGGAAATGGAGGGAGACCCTCATTGTTATACTAAATTACATATAAGAGGTTGTGAGTGGAATGGGAAAATAAACAAGGTGAGAAATGAATTACAGTAGATGGGGTAGAGAGAGAAGATGGGAGGGGAGGGGAGGGGCTATAGTAGAGGATAGGAAAGGTAGCAGAATACAACAGTTACTCGTATGGCATTATGTAAAAATGTGGATGTGTAACCGATTTGATTCTGCAATATGTATTTGGAGTAAAAATGGGAGTTCATAACTCACTTGAAGCTAATGTATGCTAATGTATAAAATATGATATTTCAAGAGCTTTGTAAGGTTTTGAACAAACAATAAAAATAAAATAAAATAAAATAAAGAAGTAATGAAAACCAAAGAACAATACCTCTTTTGAATATAAATGCAGAATTCAACAAGAAAATACAATCCAACAAAAAGATGTGACATATTAAAGAAATTGTATACATGGTCAAATGAGAAGAATCTCAGAAATGAAAGTTGCTTTAGCATGTAAAAAATAAATCAATGCAATACCATATATTAAAAGAATATATGACCAAACCTACAAAATTATCTCCATTGATGTACAAAAATATTAATTGTGGAAATGAGTATTTTTTAACAAACAAAAAAGAATAAGAAATAGAGGAAACTTCCTCAGATTCATAAAGGGCATCCACAGAATTCTTTCAGATAGCATAACCAATGTAAAAGTTTCTCCTTAAGATAAGGAACAAGATTAATTATTTTAGTAAAGTAACAGGGATAGGATCCAACATGGCAGCGGGAAGAGAGTGAGCAGCCCTATGCCCGCCACCAGACCAGCAGATCTCCCCTAGACAGAATACTACATGTATTGTAGAGTGTTAGAGGACCCCTATCCAGCTGCTCTATGCAGAAATTACCAGCACTGTGACCCCACGAGGGGCTACGGGCCTTAAAGCCCAAAGTTCCAGTCCATGCAAGACTCAGCCTAGAGCCTTATCAGAATCACCTATCAACACATCTTCAGAACTCTCTCCACTTCTCTCCACTCCTATGCAGGTCACTCAGCAGCTACCTACCCACAGCACAAAGCCATCACCCAGCTCCCCCCACCTCACCAGGCTCCCCCCACCTCACCAGACACCAAGCAGACCACCACCATCTTGACTCCACATTCTCCCAATTTAGCTGGGACAGTTCCCAGATTGGGCCTCCAGCGGCCAGGTACCAGATTTCCAAACTTCTCCCCTCCCCAGCAGCAGTAACCCAACCCAGTAGTTTCCAAACACATGTGTGCAGTGTGACCAGGGAGCCACCCATGGGAGTCCTAGGGTGAGAGTTTTCTCAATTGGGAACTTCGAGGGGAGAGGGAGAGACCAGGAACTGGGAGATGGTACCAGGCACTCACGTCATAAGAGGGAACAGTCCCAAAAAGAGACCTGTGAGGTGCAATCTTTCTGAAGGACTGGTGGGTGCCACTCCCTGCATCCAGGCACCCTGCGCCAGGACCAGTCTTCCCACCCAGGTTACCTCCATTATCAGGAGGGCAGAGACACCAGCTTACAACAGACAACGCCACCTGATGGCTGAGAAGAGAAGCAGGAAAGATACCAATCTCTAAAGCTACCTACAACCCTGGCTTCTTCCTTTGAGTTTTTGGTTGGTTGGTTGGTTGGTTGGTTGGTTGGTTGGTTTTTTCTCTTATACCCTCCATCCTCCAGCCCTCACATCCCCAACATATGTAAAACCAAGAACTTTGCATGAAATAGAACTTTGAGGACTGAGTCATCTGAATAATATAATATAGAGGTTTTGTATATGCCCTTTTTTTCTTTTCCTTTTTATTCTTTCATTTTTCTTTCCCCCTCCAAGTTTTACTGTTTTAACATCTGTATTTTTCTAAATACATATGTATGTTTGTTTTATGTACTCTACTGTCATCCCACATACTTGCCTACTCTAAATTACTTCTTGTCTATTCTCTTGATACTAACCCTCTTCACTAGTTTTCTCCTTAATACTTCCTAAGATATATTTACTCTATATCCTCACGTCCTACCTCCTCTGCGCATGGTCCTATGCCCCACCCCCAGGTTACTGTCCACTGTCAGAAACTGTAAACCTTTTTACAAAACTACTAATTATATCATGAAATTCATCTGGAAAAATAAGAGACCCATAATAGCTAAAGCAATACTTAACAGGAAGAGAGAAGCAGGTGGCATCACTATACCAGACCTTAAACTATACTACAGAGCAATAGTAACAAAAACAGCATGGTTTTGGCAACAAAACAGACTGATAGACCAATGCTACAGAATAGAGGACACAGAGACTAACCCACAAAATTACATTAGACAAAATTATATTAGACAAAGGTGCCAAAACATATATTGGAGAAAAGATAGCCTCTTCGACAAATGGTGCTGGGAAAACTGGAAATCCATATGTAACAAAATGAAATTTAACTCTTATCTCTCACCATGCACAAAACTCAACTCAAAATGGATCAAGGACTTATGAATAAAATCAGAGACCCTGTGTCTAATAGAAGGAAAAGCAGGCCCTAATCTCCATCATGAGGGATTAGGCCCGAACTTCCTTAATAGGATGCCTATATTCACAAATTAAAACCAAGAATCAATAAATGAGATGAACTCAAACTAAAACGTTTCTTCTCAGCAAAAGAAACAATCTCAGCAAAAGAAACAATCAAAGGTGAATAGAGAGCCTTCATCTCGGGAGCAAATTTTTACCCCTCACACATCAGATAGAGCACTAATCTCTAGGGTATATAAAGAACTCAAAAAGCTAAACACCAAAAAAACAAATAATCAATAAACATGGACATGATCAGACATTTCTCAGAAGAGGATACTCAATCAACAAATATGTGAAAAAATGTTCACCATCTCTAGCAATTAGAGAAACACAAATCAAAACTACTTGAAGATCCCATCTCACTCCAGTCAGAATGGCAGCTATTAAGAAGACAAACAACAATAAATGTTGGAGAGGATGTGGGGAGAACGCACACTCATATATTGCTGGTGGGACTGCAAACTGGTGCAGCCAATATGGAAAGCAGTATGGAGATTCCTTGGAAATCTGGAAATGGAACCACCATTTGACTCAACTATCCCTCTCCTCGGACTAAAGCCAAAGGACTTAAAAGCAGCATACTACAGGGACACAGCCACATTAATGTTTATAGAAGCACAATTCACAATAGCTAAACTGTGGAGCCAACTTAAATGCTCTTCAGTGGATAAATGGATAAAAAAATGTGGCATATATACACAATGGAATATTACTCAGCAACAAAAGAGAATAAAATCATGGCATTTGCAGGTAAATGGATGACTTTGGAGAAGATAATGCTAAGTGAAGATAGCCAATCTCAAAAAAACAAATGCTGAATATTTTCTCTGATATAAGGAGGCTGACTCATAGTGGGATAAGGAGGGAAAGCTTGGGAGGAATAGATGAATTCCAGATAGGGAAGAGGCATGAGAGGGAAAGAGAGGGGGCAGGGAATTAGCAAGGATGGTGGAATGTGATAGACATCATTATCCAAAGAACATGTATGAAGATTTGAATTGGTGTGAACATACTTTATATACAAACAGAGGCAAGAAACATTGTTCTATATGTGTAATAAGAATTGTAATGCATTCCACTGTCATGTATTTAAAAAATAAAACTAATAAAAAAATTTTTTTAAAAAGATAAGAAACAAGAATTAACTGTTCCTATCACTGCTGTTTCACATTTAATTAGATATCCTACTAAAGTAATTGAGCAAGAAAAATAAACACCAAGTATCAAAATTGGAAAGAAATGAGTAAAACTATCTTGACTTATGGATGATATAATCTTGTCATCTATAATTCCTAAGAAATCACAAAGATCTACAGAGCTCAAAATAAGTTTAAGATGGTTGAGGGTATAAGATAAACAAAACATAAATCAGATTTATTCCTTGTTATTAGCAACAAATAATCCAAAAATGAGACCAAAGAAAACACACCAATGACTTCTTAATGAAACCTAACTCTGCCTGGCAGCTTGCTGCAGAAGTGTATCATGGGCAGACAGGTCTGAAGTCCTAAGATGTTAGGTCCCTGAAAGTAATCCTCAACCATCAATAAAGAGGAATTGGTAAATAAATAACTCCTTTTCCTTGCCCCTCTGGGCCAATTCAGAGGTATGTTTACACTATTTCCCAGAAGTCTCCATGGGCATTAACCTCTGGCTGCCCGTGTGGTAACTTGCTCAGTAGCAGATCTTGGACCTCTGTCTTTCCTCACCCTTCCCAGTCTCCTAACCACTTCCTTCTTTGCACTCCCCAGACCACTTTTCAAATAAATGACTTACACATCCATCTTTGACAAATAGTCTGTTTCTGAGAGGATCAAACCTAAGTGCTACGCATGGGCTTTTACCTCTTTGTCAACTCTTGACTACTCCTTTGTATCAAGCATGCCATGCTCACGTAGAGAGACAGAACTGAATTGGGGGTGGGGAGAGGACACTGAACTGAATTTGAGATTGCTAATTCAAATATTTTATCAAATCTATTTGACTTTGTAAAAACTTGTGTTTAGGTAAGGAGAAAATTTATTCTATCTTCAGGGGAATGGGAATATTGCAATGGGGAGAAGAAACTAGCAATGAGGAGAATGCTCCTATCTTGAGATACACAAGTGTCTCAAAAGTCAGCAGAAGAGAGCTTTTCTTTTATCAGGAAGAGTAAACAAGGTTGAAAAGGACAGATTGGGGAACCTTGAACAAGCCAGAAAAGTGAAATGAGCTGATACTAGACTAGAGAGTGTTTTGCCCTGGTATCTCCTCATCCCCGAAATGGGCCCATCAGAAGGGATAACACAGACCTCTCAGGCTCAAGGTGGGTAAAATTCAGGGACCTGGAGGAAAGAGAGAAGATTAACCGAGGTTGATAAGCAAACACATTATTCCAATTTACCATGGGGACAAGATATTTCCCTAATCATTTATAAGGGAAAGACAAAATCTAGATGATTTATGTCTGCCTTTGTCATTTGTAATCAATGACAAAGGGGGTCATCTGACCTACCCAGGTCACATGAGGAAGGATGGTTTTTGCATCAAGTGAGTTCCTAAATACAAAGGAATATGAAGGTCTTCTTAATCTTCATGGATTTCCAGGAGCTCAACTTTATTCAACAGAAAATCCCCAAATGGCACATGATTGGTGGTCTCTAAATTTTTCTTATCAAGGAAAAATTTTCTTAAAAGAAAGTTTATAAGAATTTCTATATGCAAAACAGATGCAATTGGAAATTATCTGCTTTTGGAAGAGAGAAAAGTGGGAGAATTGCTACTGTGCAGCCAGCTCCTGGCCCTCGGAACCCTGCATCCCTGTAACAGGCTGGAACTCTTCCACCATATATAGAACTGACCAAGATGGCCCCAAAACTCCCTTTAGGTTGCCTGAACTTTAGAAAGTTTTTCTTGACTGTAGGCCATAACATTCCTTTTCTTAGAGCATCTACTTGAGAAAATTTGGAATTGCAAAATTTATCTCTGCCCATTATAAATGTAAATAAATATTTTCCAAGACTCTTGCCAGTTATGCAATCTGGTAATATCCTTCTCAAGGGCTTGGGAGTTAACCCTTTGAAATGTAAGCACTGAAGGAGAGAGCTTCTCTATTTTCCAGTCTCTCTGGGAAGATGGGAGTCAAAACATGAATAAGCATCAATTAGCAAACACCTAATCACTTGGATCAACTAGTGCTCTAATGTCCTCGGGTATATTTCCCATGGTTCATTCACTCTAGCTCTTAAATCCCTTCTCCTTCTGTTTCAGTGTAACTGCTGTCTATTTCTCCCCCTATTGTCTATGTCTCCCTCTATTGTCTTCCAGGTTAGCTTAACTCTATCCAGTGCAATTTTCATTTGATACCAATTATAGGTTAAATTATTTGCATGTTTTCTTGTGGCTCTACATTCTAGAAAACTTGAGACATCAGTGATAAGGTAAGAGTCCTGGATTCAGACAAATCTGCAAATAATGACTATAAGGTACTTTTTGCTCATGAAAAAAATAAAATGACCAGAGTTGAGTGAAGAGGTGTAAGGTGTCCAGAGATTCACAAAGACATTTTCTTTCTCTCTTACTGCTGAAATTCCTAGAAGTTTGTCAGCTCATTGCTATTTGCATCGCAATCTCTGTTCTGATATCTCCCAGTCCCTTTGTGTCTTGCTACACTAAGTGGAAACAGTGAGGTCTAGGTGCTCACTGTAATACTCCACACCCAGGATGAAGGTTAGGAAATTCCTTTTGAGGGTTACTTTAGAAATAGGAACATCCACTAAGCAGGTCCTTTCTCCATCCCTTCCCAGAGAGCACTTTCATCAGGACACTGGTACTTTGATCATTCCTTTTAACAGCTGCAAGTCCAGCTATCTGAAACAAAAACAAAAAACAACAAAAAAGAATCAATCAATCAAAATGAACTGACCAAACAATGAGCAGCTGCAGCCAAAGGCTGACTCAATTCACAGAAGGAGGAAAAAACAAAACAACAAAACAAAACAGTTTTTTGAGTTTATCTAAAATAACACTTTGTTTACTATTCAGTCTTTTTTGCCTAGTGCCTTCGAATCCCCTTCACCACATTTAAGGATATTTGCATATAAATGGCACTCTTTATTTTCTTCTATGTTCATCTGCCCCTGATGCTCATTCCCCTCCTGAAGTCTAAGGCTGCCTTTGCAGCATCACAATTAGTTGCTGTGGAAATGATTACTTTGTCACAAACAGAGGATTAGAACTTCAGGTGGAGAATAAGCAGCAGGAGCAAATGAACTTTTTAATAAATAAAGGTTTTGTTTTCCTACAAATATACCTAAGTCATGGAGGGGAAGGGAAGAAAAATTCACACATGATAGGTAGGCATTTCCAAACCAGAAAATATTTAGAATTTAAAAGTGAGAAATCATTCTGCCATGAAATCATAACTTGGGGGAGCTAAAATAAAAATTCTCCAAACATTAGTAGGGAGAGATTGAGTTCCTTTGGACTCAGAGACTCTGAATAGTGATGAAAGAGGTTGGGGGAAAAATAAAAGAAGGAAATTGAGACTAATCCACAGGAATATTAGCAATTCTAATCCTCAAGATAATTTACAAAAATAAAATAAAATTGTTGCCATTAGTGTCCAAAGGATCAGTGTCACTTAACAGTATTATCTGGGAAAGTCACTGCCAAGGTCAAGCAGCAACTCCAAATGAAGTAATTGCCATACGTTCATCAGGGCTTAAGAGCTTCTCCTCTACTCAAGAAAATAGAGAAGGCAACTGTGTGTTCACTCTACCAAGAGCCTGGCCAACAGAAAAAGCAGGAGAGGAAAGGCTACTGGAGTCTGTGGGCTGGTAATGGGACAAGCTCAACCACACAAGCTGGCTTTGTTACAGAGCAGAATTCTTCTGAGAAACTGAGGCAACACGTAGAACCCCCTTCAAACCCAGATGCTTGGAATCAAGTCGGAAAGATTTCAGGTGTCGCTCAGAGTAAATGAAATGTGTTTATTGAAGGAATAGGCAGAGGTAAAGTGGACACTCGTAAGGGAAGAGTGGTCCTCTCAGAGAGGGGCAGGACAGCATGCCTCTCCTGCACTCCGGTTTTATTGGGGATCCCAGCTAAGTTCCCAAAGAGTCCCTCCATTTGCACCTCCTGACTTTGACTGACAGCATCAGACTTTCAAAGCTCATATTGCCATGACAATTCTAGGTCCCTTTGGCCCATCGATTCCTAATCATTTTTTAAAGGTTTTACGGTTAGGAGGAATTAGCCTTACCTTCCAGAAGCTGGTCTGTGAAAAGGGTCACAAAAGTCTCTCCCCTCAAAGTAAACTTGGGCTCCTCTTATCAAAGTCCTTACCTGCCTGCATTTCCTTGCACATAACAGGTAGTTGGCTGAGGAATGTGACATGGACTGTCCACTTGGGCCAGACAGGGCTGTAGGTCAATTGCTTGTTTGGCAAAGAAAGCATGTGAGTGTCAGCACCGTGGGTCCATTTTATAGAATTATTCTCTTCACCTTGAGTTCCTACCAACCTCATCTGTCTGTCCCCTAAAATGTAGAACCATAAACCTGCAGGTGCCCTCAATTCTCTGTTGCACATCAGAGAGAAGTTCTTGAGATTGAGGGCAACACACATTATTTGCAGTTTCTTTTCTGTTCCCTATTACTTTCCTACACAGTGAGACCTTCTCACATTTCCACTAATTTTCTAAGAGCATAAACACCTGCATTGCATAATAGCTTTTGTGCATTTGTGCTGGAGGGCACCCCACTGCTGGCTCTGGGTCTCACAGGGGAGACAGCCATCTCTCCTGTGCACATCTCTCCCCGACAGTATATCTGGAATATTCAACCCTTTCTATAAAGCTAGTGTAAAATGACTCATTTTCTCCCATTTGAATAAAACTATGACACTGTCATCTATTCAAAGATGAATTGTCAATACTTACCAGAAGTTCAAAAGCATCAGTGAAGCTGTGTCTCGAGCTGTAGAATGACATCGAAGCCATCTAAAGAAATTGGCAATCAGAGATCCAAGGAATAGGAAATCACAGTAATTATTGGCCCCATGCTGGAAAACACTCATTCTCTTCGTGTCTAAAATTCTATCATCTCTTAACATATAAGATGGGTAGAATGGGTTAAAGAGAGGCTATCTTTATTAATAATCAGATATTATTTTTGCTTTAGTTTTTTTTGTTTTGTTTTTTAAGAATGAGGAGGGAATGGAGAATGAGGAAATACATCTTTGCTCTTGGTGAATGTCCCAAGTGTGCCTTGGGTCTTCTAGCTGGGCATCTTCCCAGTACTGAGAGCTGGACAGAGGAAAAAGCTGTGAGCCTTGACCTTTGGTTCTAGGCAGCAGAAGCTAATACCTCCAGGTCTGGGCTTCTGGCACCTTCAACAGGTCTGGTCTGAGCCTGGGGGCAGGGAAACTGCCCAGGGGTCGGGTTGGAACAGGTGGAGGAAGGAGAACTGAAGGCAGATAATCCCACCTGACCTCTGCCAGCCTGCAGGGCAACCTGCTCATATGCGTCTTCTCCAGGAATGACCCATGTGGCTCCCAACAGCGAGTGTCATTGCTCTCCATCCAGGGAGCCTTTCTTGAGAAGCTTGAGAGTCGTCACACTCAGAAGAATGTGGACTAGAGTTGGCATTTGTCAGACATTTGAGAAGAGAGAAGACAAGGACCTTGACAACAGCAAAAGGTGAAGGGAGGAAGAGACGCTGGTTTTGGTGTCCATCACAGCAAGCTGTTTCTAAGGAAAGGAGAAGGTCTTTCCAGAGGTTGTAGGAAATCAGGAAAAAATCCCTGTGTCTCCTGACACAGGAACATGAAGCACTGCTCAGGGCAGCGTAGATGACAGAAAACTGACAGTTTCTATCCATGTGAAAAAGCTAGTTAAACTCATTTACAAGGGTCAGTCCACTCCTTTTCAAAACAATTTAGGAACTGTATCAAGAACTGTGGTTTCTCAGCTGGCTTATTAGCATTTTTAGCAGGGGATGTCAGTCAAGCGCAAAGCCGGGCTTTTTGTCTTCATGCCTTCTTTGTGTCCTTTCTGTTGAGCATAAGCTTGAAACCCTTGAAACAGGAAGCCCCTTTCAATCATAAGAAACTTCAAGAGTCAGTTTAAAGTGCAGCTCCCAAAGTAGGTTCTTCCCTAACCATTAACAAAACAGAAAACTTCACTGGGAAAGTAAACCGTCAACAGTGGGTACCAACACTCTTCACTTGCTCGTTTAACAAATACTTCTGGATAGGCCAGGGAGGTTGGTCACCCTGCAAGGTCCTGGGGGAGCAGGTGCAGTAGATCTTCATTAGATTCCAGGACACTGGCAGCCAGAGACACACAGGGCACTTTGGAATTAACTTGAGTGTGGAAAACCAAATGCGCTAACTGGGGACCAGTCATCTGCACTATTCCAGTGCTTGGTGCCACAAAGACTGGAGCACACTCAACTACAATGTAGATCTGGAGATGCAGCACCCCATACCTAGAGCATGGCCCTGGTGGTCACAGTCAAACTGCATGGTTCTGGGCAAGAGCTCAGACCTCAGGACCAGAGCCCAGTTCTGCTTCCAAGAAGATGTGTCATATTGGACAAGATGTTGAGGCTCCACGGGCCTCGGTTTCCTTACCTGTGGAATGGGCATAATTATAACTCCCCTTTCCCACACAGGACTGAAGGAATTATTATAACAAATTTGCCTAGCAAATGTCTAGTTCTACTGGTATTAATGATTGTTTTAATAAAGACATTCTTATTCTCTCCAAGGGGCATGTCAATACCAGTGTCCCCAGGAATCAAGATGAAATTCTTATATTTCTTATTCCTCCCACCACCTCACTCTGCCCCCCACCTCCGTTATCACCCCACTTCTTCAGATCATTACTTGACTCAGGAATGGCCAAGCTTCTCCTTTTCTCAGCCTTGTGCAGCTCATTAAGTATTTGATGCTATTCTGAGAAAGTGAAGTGAATTAAAAGAGACAGTAAATTAGTTTGACTTTAAAATACCACTTATACTGTAAGATATGGTTTAGAATATTTGGATAGTTAATGTTAACTGCTCTAAACTGTTTTTATAAAGTCCCGAGCCATCCGGAGCAGGAGAGCTTTGCAGATTGCCCTGAAATTATGTACAATCCAAGAGCAATTGTTATTGCATTCCTTGGGAATGAAAGGCAGGAGGAAGTCTTCTAGGGGAAAATAAAGCGTATCTCAAATGGTTTCCCAGTGCTTTGCCTTTGTCAGTAAGGGATAACTGTGCCCTCTTGCCACTCATTATCCGGGTTTTAATGGGTCTATACCTTATCCAATATGCCGTCCATCAGTGTCCACAGAGGGGCATACTTCTGCTAGAGGAGGACCTTTTCCCCTCGTCCTGCTTCCACAGATAGGCAGGAATGAACTTTGAAGCTTTTCCTTGGAGAGCCCAAGGGGATTCTTTTACCAAGAATCACATCAGCACCTGTACTAGACACAGATTGATCTTCTAGTATTAGCAGTATGTGTTTCCCTCTTCTACCAAAAGGAATACTTTTGTGCATGCCCTTGTTTATTCTTGTACAAATAATTAAAGTTATTTTCCATCATCTATCTTTTCTCTGATGTAATGCTCTTGCTTAAGACAAGACAGGATATAACTGTTCTACAGGATGGTGTTCAGTTTGCATGTGTTTGTGTGTGTTTGTGTGTGTGTGTGTTTGTGTGTGTGTGTGTAATCTCCTTGCACATTCACCCAAGGATGGGATTTCATTTTGTAATTGTCTCTTTAGAAAGAGGAAGAGACAAGAATAAGAGATATCCAGAGAAATGATCCTTTGGGGGAAAAACAAATCGTATAAGATTGTAAGATTTTTTTTCTCTATTTCTCTTCTTTTGTTCTTCATAATTGAAGGCATTAACATGAAAACCAGATCTCTCCCAGTCGGAGTAGTGATTGCCTATGTGGACCAACTATGGTCTATCTGTTGCTTTGCAGCCCTAACTAGAATCCTCATGGAGCTGTTCTTTGTATTTTAAAATGCCTTCTTCAGAGCGGCAAATGACCCACAGAGCACCAGCCACTACCTTTCTATAGATCCCAGGCACAGGCCATGTAGGCAGAAGGAGCTTAGTGAGCAGCCTCACTCACCCCAAATTACCCCAGAACTGTCCAAATCTCCCAGTGAACTCATGCCTGGATGGGATTCCTTGGGTACCATTCTTAAGTTGAACAAGTAGGTGCCCACCCACTTCTGAAACACAAAGGCAAAAAGCGGTGACTTCAGAGACCTCAGTCTCTGCAGAATCCGGGGCAACATTCACATAGACAGAAATGCACACCATCATCTGAGAGTTCTACCTGTCCTGTCTCCCTTTTTGTGCTCTTTAGCTCAATAAATGGTGTCAGATAGTCCACAAGCCTGGCTCTTCTCTCTCCTTCCCTTTGATGACACCTGCTCTTGCAGAAGGATCTTACATTAGCAATTTTACTACACTAAAAATATAAGCTTACATTAAATTACTCCATCATTTATAAAGCCCTCTAATTGTAGACTAAAAGCTGTTGTTCACTCAATAAAGCTATAGCATTCCTCTTAACGGCCAGACACTCTGCTCCCTTCCAGAATTTTTACGACTTACAGAAACCCTTGCATAGTTCCAGTCAAAATACTGAGTCACAAGCTCACAGAAAGGAGATCCTTTCATAATTTCAGCACAGTGATCATTGTTCTATATTTGACAAAGGGGTTCAAAGTCATGAGTTTGACTCCACCAGATTTCCAATGCAAATAGATTTGAAATGGACAAAAATAAATGTTCTAACTTAACAGTGACTCTGTGAGCTAGAAGAAGCCATTGAATCAACAGTTTTGTATTAAGGGAAGTGAGGAAGGAAAAAAAATGGGTGTTATCTATCCGATCAAAAAATGATGAATTGTATATGAACAGTTCTTTCGCATCTAGGAATCTTACAAGAGATCTTATTGCACTGAACATAGTATTGAAGAAAAATTTTGTTCACTACTTTTCAAGCACTGAGACTAGTGATAAGAATGTCAACTTATGAAAAAATTGTCCTGGATATTTAGAAATTTAGTATATGTTGTTATTTGGTTTTACAGTAACATGTAATATTGACTGACTGAAACATTTATAAAGTATGATAAGCTCCCAAAATAACACCAGGCAGTCTAACCTGAGGAATGAGGAAAAATGCCATTGTCTTAGGGACATATTAGGAATGTCTCAGAAGGATGAAGTCTGAATGGAATAGGTGTTGGACATTGGGATCAGGTTCAGATCATATAAGGTATGTCTTTCAAAGCAGTAAACAACCCAGAAGTGGACAAATTTTGTGACATAATAGTTTAAGACCCGTGAACACAAGATCAAGGTAGCAAGTGTTAATAGGTAAACTAGTTGGATAAGTGAGCTTTTAGAAACCAGGATTCCAATTAATTGATCTGTAAGAATTTCCTGAAGTAAACACTGGAGACATTTGCTGTTGTACAGTCTTATCTTTCCCAGGCAAAAGTCTCCTGGAGCAAACCACCAGGTCATATTAATTAAATTGTTCTACAGACTCATCTGTGCTATATTAACACAGGTGATCTCAGCCCAGAGGTTGCTTTTTTGCTGTTCAAAGTAATAGACAGTCTTTTAAAAGTAATAGACAGTTAAAGTAATAGACAGTCTTTTTCTCCTTTGTATTTCTGTAACATTTATTTATACCTTCAGAAAGCATTATGAAGTTCTGCTTTGTGAAAGTCACCATGGTCTGTAATTTGGAGAATGCAAAGGTGAATAAAAAAGACCCTAGCAATGAGAAGCCTAAGCAATAAGAAACATCAAATCTGACACAACATAGATTTAAAAAAAATATATAGTATGAAAAAGAAAGAAAAAGATGAATGCCTAAGAGGAGAAATTCTAAAGAGAAAGTGATATTATCTGAGTGATTTTGAGAAACATTTTGCAGAAAGGCAATGACTTTTGAGAGCAGTTAACATTGGGACATGTAGCGATGAAGGGATGGACATCCCAAGCAGGTGAGTAAGCTAAGCAAAGGAATAGACTTTGGTGAGAAGCAAAAACTTGCCTACTATAAAATACAGGTAGAAATTAAAGTCATAGACAAATGTGGGAATTGTAATATGTAATTTGAAAGCTAGACTAAATTTATTTCATGTTCTTATTTGATGGGAAATAAGAAACAAGGATATTTAACTCATAATTTTATAGAGCTCCATGAAGATATGTTCTATATGTTCCATAAATATTAGTCTGGAAGTTGTGTTAAACAGGAAGTTCTCTCCTGTTTCCAGAAATATTGTATATTGGACAATCTGAGAATTTTTCTACTAAAAGTTACTT
Organism: Callospermophilus lateralis; assembly: GCF_048772815.1. NCBI lineage: Eukaryota > Metazoa > Chordata > Mammalia > Rodentia > Sciuridae > Callospermophilus > Callospermophilus lateralis. The sequence continues at coordinate 359,015 of NW_027512500.1, forward strand.
AAAGATGTTGAATAAAATATAACAAATTTTCCCTCAATTACCCAACTTGCAAGAAAGTGAATGGAATCCATTTGGGCTAATAATTATTGAAGCTGAATTCGCATCTGAATGCCCTCGATGGGGTTCCATGCATCATGGCTGGGGGGTTTGCCAGGAGAACCTCACAGCTCCTGCAACATGGTGAGTTAGATCCAAGACACCTTTCATATATGTGCACAGAAAGCCTGGGAAGCTGAGGGCTTGTCTTTCTGTGAGAGAACAGAGTAACAAAGAAAAACCATCAGTCTGCAAAGAGACAATGACAACCAGAACTGAGAACCCAGAACACATAAGCATACCAACGTAACATCTTGTCATTTAATTCAAATGGACTGCACATCATGAGATCTTCACTGATGCTTGTAAAATTTATTTTTACACTAGGTGATATACACATTTATAGGATATCATTAAACTCTATTTCTACCTGTTCATATAACTTAGTGGTTTTTTGTTTTGTTTTTACAGAAAAACATAAGCATACTACAATATAGGGAATAATATGATAAAGTTCCATACAGCCATCTCCAACTTTAAACAATAATCAATAAGTGGTAAAACTAGCTTTATCTAAAGTTCTATTCAATTCCCTTGCTTCATAATGTGTCTAGAAAGGTTAGGTTTTAAAAAGTTCAGATTGCCATTATAAAATAAAAAAAATTAGCGATTATTTCTTATTATCAAATAATCAGTGGTCCAAATCCCACCTGTACCCCTCCTTACCCATCCTCCCATCACCAATTTCATGCCTTTGTTTGGTTTGGTTTTGCTTTATTTTATTTAGCTTGGCTTTAGCGTTATTTGAGCCTGAACATTTTTGATCACTGGGCCTCTCAAGGTTTGAATGTATAGTTTCTAAACCCCTTTTCTTTCTCTCAAAATTTGTTTGTTGAAAAAATTGGCATATATGGTTTCTCATTTTCTACAATTAGCTGATGGCATCACTGTGATGTCATTTCAAGTTTGCTGGTTTGGGGAAGAATATTTCATAAGCGACATTGTGTGCAGTGTCTGGCAGGCTTTTGTCATCATAAATCAGTTGGTGTAAGAATTGTCATCTTGATTTAGTCATTACAGAAGTCCCCACTGGTCCTTTACTTTGGTGATTGTAGATAAGATCCATTATTTCATTTCCATTATTTCATTAATATTCTTCTAGTTTTTCTGTGAGAAAGAGAAAGGCCAAACTTTGTCAACAAAAGATTTTCATTACTCTGAGATACAGTCCATACAGTAAGATCAAATTACTTCTTTATTATTTCTCTTTACTTCTAAATTTTAATAACAATAAGTTGGTTTCTAGAAACTTCCAAAGATCACCCAAGAGATTTCTTTGAGGTGAGATATACTCCATTAAAGTATATGATTATGATTTTTTGATGTTTCAATTCATGGGCTCTAGAATTCTGATTTCATCTTTGATGGCTTGATTGTTTGGGGTAAAATGAGACTCATTTGCTATATTACCTTTCCAAAACTTGAAACCAATCTCTACAGAGAAAGTAGAGGCCAATATCTGGATCTTAGGAATGATTATTGCTATTGGATGTGTCCTTGATTCTTGGACTTTTCGGTTGTCAGAGTTAGCATATACACACATTTTTCTGCATAAAGTAAATTCATACTAATATTGTTAACTCAGCTATAGAATTCCATGAATTTTCACATAACTTTGATCTCTTTGATTTACATTCATTACTAAAATGTTTGGCTACTGATAAATGTTTGGAATTTTATAAATAAAAACACACACAAATATAAAGAAAGATGAATGAAGGAGGGAGCCTACAGACTGCAAAATCTTTGAGACTATATTTCTTAAATGTTTCTCATTGTTTTATTCCAAGCCAAAGTTTAACAAGGACAAGACTTTTCTGTTTTTATTTTATTACCTTAATATTTTTAAATAGCTTATTTTGATGCAAAATTTGAAAATATTGTTTAAGAAATAGTTATTTCTAGATATAACAGAATGCAAATTTTAATCATGTGTATGAATTTAAGCAATGGATCTGTGTACTAGGGGAAAGTTTTCAGTCAATGAAGGGACTTTGTTTCCACACTTTTTAAATCATTTTAGTAGACAATCCAAATTTGACAAATTTCTTTAATTTATACAATAGTATTAATTTAATTATAGAAAATTAAAAGATGAAATATATAAAGCACCACAAAAATGAATAAACAATATTTCATATATGTGTTTACTACATCTGTTGATGGCCTAATATAAACTCATTTTTGAGCACCAAGCATTACATCTGGGGGTCCACCTGAGTATTTGCATTAACAAAGGCATGTGACAACCAAGATAAACAATGCAGACATTGAAGAAAATAGAATAGCAATGATAAAAATATTGAAAGGAATTTGACTATAAAGTTTGGAAGAAGGGAGAAGGTATACAGTCACAGGAGGAACATCAAGAAACAGAATAACGTCATTAGGACAAAAAAGAATTCCATGAGAAGGTGCTCAATAATGTCTAATGCAAAAAAAATTTTTTTTAAAAGTGTGAGAATTAAGTATCCATTATACCCGATACCTTCAATATCACTACTTTATTTATTTTTCTTATTTGAGAGAAAAACAAATTCCCAGACAGAGGTTGGTTTTCAAGGCAATAATCAGGAAGGCAAAAAACATATGCAGATTTTTCTTTGAAGCACTTTGGCAGTGACAGGAAGAAAGGAAATGCACACAGGTTTGATTTTAGTTGATGGGGGAAAGAACAGAATGAAACTTCATCAGATCTTTAGACTTAAGAAAGACCTGGTAGGAGATGCAAATTAAAGATATGAATAATAAAACATAGTTACTGATGGAGCACTGATAAAATATACTTATTTTACATTTCAAATTATCATCCATATTTTTATATCAGATTCCTAAGAAGAAAAAGTACTGTTAATAGTTTTTATTGTTTTTACTGGAAATTTTATTTTCTTATTAATGCATATTAATTGTACGTATTAGGGGGATTCAGTGAGCTTTCTCGACACATCCTGGAGGCTTTAATACATCCTAAGAGTTTTACCTTCATGGCGGCTACATATTTACCTTGAACTTCATCTATGAGTCGGAGGAATGGTCCGCAGGTTAAGAAAGCAGCCTCTTCAAGTTCAGGGGCAGCAGGTCTTGGTTCACTTATCTGGTCCCCTTTTGTCAGGTACTCAATGGTCTGAATCAATAAGAGCCCATATCTGGGGACTTGAGACCCAGGCTGGGAAAGGGTTGCCTGCAGCACAGAGTTGACTGGAGCACCAAGTGCATGCTCAGCCTCACCCTGGCTCAGCCCTGGTCTGGAGGTGCATCCTTTGAAAGGAGGGCTGACTTCTGTCCCTGGGGCAGAGTCTTGAGTGGCATTGCTTCTTCCTCACCGAGTCTGCACTGTTTTATCTGCTAGTGCTGTATGAACCTGCAGCTTGTGCATGGAGATGCTTAAGCAAATTATTAAGCAAAATAGACATTGCAGGTATTGTTCACAAGATTAACAATCTTTCCTGGGTTTTAATTTCTAATCTTAAAAACTAAGCATTTATATCAGACCCATGGGGCATGGAGGGAAGGGTGGAATGTATATAATATATATATATTCAGACCCCAAAGGTAAAGGCTTGAAGATTTGGAAGGAAAATGAGAGACATTAATTAAATCATTGGCATTTTATACCCAAAGTAAGAAACATAATTTAATCATAAAATTCCTGAATAGCAAATATTAATGGGATGTATGCTGGGATAAATGATGCGAGGAATTATGGCTAGGACTTGATAATTTCATGTGAAATATAGAAAAATAAACAAATATATGTATTTAGAAAATAGAATATATTACAGGCTAGTGATAAGACAATTTAATTGGGAATAAATTAAATCTAGAAATAATAAACCTTACACATGCACATTTTAAAGAGGGTGATAATTTTGTATGCTGTGAGCATGCCCTTTAGATTTTCATAACTATAGTGATTCTAATTGTTTTTCCAGAGCTACAGACTCAGGCAGCGTATATCTGTGACTGGCATTTCCAGGGTATAAACATTAAGCCTTGGAAGAATAAAAATCTTGAAATAAAGATTCTATTGACTATCAGGGTTAGAAGTCAGTCCACAGGTTCTTAAACAGAAAAGGACTGTGTCGTGAGATTTAGCATGATGTGCTAGGTGGTAAGACCCTTTCAGGAACTCAGAGAACAACATCAGTTCTCTCCTGTTCCCTCCTCTCTCTTGCTGCCTGCATCACTTCTTTTCTCTCTGCCTTAGACTCTGTTGCCCTTCATACCCTGATGTCACTCAGTCCTCCAGTGGGGAGTCTCTATTTCCTTCTTCTGAGAGGCAAGATGAGGGACAGAGATGCCATTCACTCCAGGTGTGTATAATCTCATCCTGGGAGTCACAGATACACTATGGTCCTACTGGTTTGAGTTTCGTGACTACCTGTGGGCCAAGCTCTGGGATCATATGGATGGCATCAATACTGACCAGAGGATGAAAAGTCTCACTTAATACATAATAAAAGTTTTCTAAATACAATGAACTCCTATTTAAGCAATTCAGTGAGAAGTGAGTTATTTGTCATTTCTGAGTAGTGGCATTTGTCATTGTCTTTTGATAGCCTGGTAAGACAGTACTCCTGGTGTGTTTTAACAAACCATCTTCTTTAGAGGTAGCAGAAACTTGTCTTCCTGCCTCTTTGCAGCTATGGTGCTGCCCAGCGACTGCCATTCTGGTTTTCCCAGGTGTCTCCTAGAATTCTGAACTTTCAGCGCTTTACCACCTTTAAACTTTTAAACTTACCCACTTTAAAATTGGTGCCATCCTGAACAAACTGGGGCAGTCACTTGTCTGGGAGCAGGACAACCCAGCTTCCATCTCTCACACTTGTTTCTAGAACACTAGGTCTGAAGTGACCATTTTGCAGAGGTGTCTGGGATGGTGTGGTGTGTGAGCTCCCCCAGGGGACAAGGGTCAGGCCTCCAAGAGTGCTGTCCTGTTCAGAGTCGAAGACTTGAGGTCTCAGTCAGCATCAGCGACTAAGCTGTCATCTTCACTGAGGTAGATCTTTGGTGGGAGTTGGGAAATATTCTGATTACTTGGCCATTAAGCCTAGACTTTCAACAGCCACAGATATTCCATGAATTATCAAATGTCCTTTAATGAATTTATTTGCTTCCTAATACAGAGATGAGATCTGATTTTTGCAACAAAGAATCATGATCAATACACTGTGAAAGTTGGAAAATTAGTTCACCAGTACCTCGATTCCATCATCTGCAATTTGAGAATAAGAATTCCCTCCCTAGTTATTCTGCAAAGTTTCTGTGAATCTCAAAGGGATGATATATGTGAAAATACAATGCACTATAAAATTCTGTAAATATGTTAGAGATAATCATTAAAGAATTCACTAGACACAATGGAAAGTTATTCAAGCAGTCTGAAGGATAAATGTTTTTAACTTCTTTGCAAAACGGATCTTGAATATATTTGTAGGTTACCTGGGTAACACGTTTCAACCTGATAAATAGGTTTTGGTATTTTGATTGCACCATCCCTTGTAAACTTATAGGCAAAGAATAAGTTACACTTAGAGACAGAAGGGGAAGTAAGATTTTGTTAAAGCATCCAGAATAATCCCCAACTCCAATAAAAAAGAACATCACTCCTTCTTTTATCATGAGATGGTGGTATGTGGGTTATCATCAAGCTAAAAATTTAGCTGGTTTTGTGTAAGTTACTTGTATAAGATGATGCTATGATATAACAAGATTATATAAGAATTTTAATGCAGTGAGAAGCCAATTTTAATATTAGTACAGCTTATTTAGGGAAGCCCTTTTGTAAAAATAGACCAGTAAGAAATGCTTAAGGTCTGGTGATTCAGACTATGTTGGGTCATCGTATCTGCCTTCTCCATTCTGGTCCCACTGATGATCCTATGATTCAAGCTATGGAAATACAGTCTAAATGGAAAGACAGTGCATACAGTGGCTATCAAAGGAAAGGTTTGCCCTGTGTACGGACTTTTTTATGTAGAAACTAGCTTTCTGGTTTTATTTTTTTCTCTATTAAAGGATTCTAGTTTATCCAGTCATTGGATTCACTTTGACAAAATCATACATGCATGGAATTTTACTCCTTTCCAGTCCCTGTTCTGCCCCTCTTTCCCTCCCTTCCCCCTACTCTCCCTCTCCCTGTTTTCCGTCCCTACTGATCTCCCTTTAACTCCTTAGAAACCAGCCTTCTTGCCATCTGCATATTTATTGAAGGGGATGACTTATTAACCAGATGTGACCGTGCCACCTAGCCACAAGGATGAGCCTGACCAAAGTGTTCAGCTCATCTTTTGCTACCCTCTGGCTAAGAGTTCACTAGTCTAGAGATGAATATTGCCTTTTAGCTAGGCAATTAGTATTCTTGACACACAAATTTTTTTGAAAGATTTATCCACTGGGAGTTTCCCAAATGACTGACAAAGAGAGACATAGAATCTGTGTGTTGCTGCAACTCTGATTACCAGCGTTTGAGAAAGAGGGTTTTCAAGGAAAGAAATGCTGGGAGCCATCAGCCAAGTAGGTATGACAATTTCCTTGCCAGCGTACCCCCATGTTTCTTTAGTGGAAGGACTCATGGAAATAGGACATTTTGCAGGACATTGCATGTAAGGTGACCTTGCTCAAGGACCAGGGCGGATCCGTGTTCCCCTTTAGAATAGGGCGGTTTAGCATAATAGGAGATTAGGGTGTTCCCCTTTAGAATAGGGCGGTTTAGCATAATAGGAGATTAGGGTGTTCCCCCTTTAGAATAGGGCGCATCCTGCTGCTGAGTTCCTCTTGAGTTCTTAGGGTCAGACAGTATATTTTGGGAGACAGAAGCCCAGGAGTAGTGGATTTGGGCAGAGAGTGGATTTGGGCATAGAACGTGGATTCTCCCAGAACGTGTTTGTACACAGCCAGTGTGAGTTTGGGAATAAAGAATTGCTGTTTGAATCTACAAGCTGTGTGGAGACTCGTGATTTGTGCCCAGCCAGAGACTGTGGCAAAGAAAATGATTTCCACGTGTAGGAAGAAGCTCAAACCACCTGATAGACTGCCAGCTACTAGTTCCAGAGATCCCTGATGGCCCACTGAAGCCCGGTCCTTCCTGAGGACTGGCTTGGGCATCAGGCTAATGGCAATCTAGTCTTCCCTAATTCAGTGGGTGTTGGAGTCAAAAAGCTTGTTTTTCCAACATTGCCTGTGGTTGACCATATGATCACTCAATCCCCAAGACTCCATCCCCTCATCTCCACTGGGTCAGTACGTTCTCATTAGACTATTATGATTAAAAATGTGGTGTGAGTCCAATGTCTAGTACAGTGCCTTTCCTGACAGGTATCTAACCGGCCTCAGTTCCCTTTTCCTTTCACCAAACTTACTGCAACTACTTCTACCAATGGCATCCTCTCTTTCCCTTCTATTTTGCATGTCTTAACTAGATCAGTTCCCTTAAACCTGCTCTGAGCATGTCATTCACTGGATAAAATATCATTAGTGGCATTTCCCTGTATTTGAAAATACAACCAAACTCCTCAACCTGGAATTTAAGACCACTCAGCCTCCCTCTCCACACTCCTCAACAACTTTCCCCAACATCAGACTATACATTTTAAATAAAGTCAATGTCTGCATACCACATAAGCATCTGTCATACAGCATGATATTTATTATCCTAAAATGCTTTTTCCTTCCTTTCTTCCTCTGTCCAAAATTAACCTATCCCTCAAAAGCAAGCCCCCAAACCAGCAAACATGTAAAGATTGCTGGGTCATCTCTGTAGCAGGTGACATGGTGTGGGTAATCTCTCCTCTCCAGGGTCCTCAGTTGGATTGTCCTCTTATACATGTAGTCACATGTATATGTCTTAATTCTCTTACTAACATATGAGGCTTGACATTAAACTTTATTCCACATAATTTACTGATCATTATGAGGAGTTCGTACGTCAGACACCAAAAGCTTCAAATCATGATTTTACTACTTCTGACTGCATTTAAATTTACAATGTAATAATGATTTGCATTTTGTAAGTTTCTTATGAAAGATACATTAGGGTATATTATATAATGCCTGAATATTAACTGTTCTATGTTAAAAGAATTTAAAAACTTTTAAAAGGTGCTTTAGTGAATAATAAGTTTGTATTTATCTTACCAGATCATGGCAGCTGCTGGAGATTTTGTATGAATAATCAAGTCCAGTCAGAGCCAGGAGCTGGAAGGCCATGCACACAGCCAGCACCCATTCATTCATTTCCTGACGCCTTGTTCATAAAAACCAGGAGTCAACCAAGTGTTATATTAGAAGATAATCAAAACCACACTTTGGAAAACCATGATTTTCTGCCATGACCTGAAGGTTGCAATTTAGAAACTTGTTCATCCTCAATGTAGACCATTTCCCTTAATTTAGAAAAAAATTATTAGAACGATAAAAAAAGAGTGTGCTAAACATTACCATTTATCAACAGGTATAAGTGATTTCTTTATATACAAGTTTCACAACAGATCTTCAGGTTGGTACAAATATCTTTATGTTGCAAAGGATGAAACGAGGTGGAAATACCTATGACTTGGGCCATGTTGTTGAGGGAATCAGTCAGTTGATATCTGAGGATGGGGCCATTGTCTGCAGGGACTGGCTCCTTCTTTTCTACTGTGCAGCATTTCAATGAGTGTCAAAGTTTTGCAGAATCAAATAGCCCAGGAAGCTAAAGATGCCACTTTCTTATTTTATATGATGAGAAAAATAAGTTCTAGTAAAGTCAATAGAGTTGCCCAAGACCTTCTGCTAGCTGGTAAAACTCCAAAATGATGGGACCACTCTATGGCATGTAGGTAAATAATAAACTGATGTCTGGATCAGCTCAGACTTTCTTTAATAAATACAAACTGTTTGCTGCCCTCGCTGTCTGTATTTTCCCATAAACCACCATCATCAGTCACCTGTATGCACCCAGGAAGACACAAAGGAGCTTCCACCTGCATGGAACTCAAGAGCCTGTTGACCTCAGCCTGCACTAGGACATCACTCCTGCGAGTCCCTCTAAAAGGCAAGTACAGGATCCATCTGTACCTGACAAAGCTTTAAGTGGCTTGACCTTTATAAAGTAGAGCTTAACTTTCTCTTTTAGCCTTTCCCTAAGAGGCCTTTCCTCTGGACTTGGAAGAATTATTCATTTGAAGGCTTAAGACTCCTATGGCCTCATCAGTAGTTAGGATTTGAAATGTTTAAATATGAGCAATAGGTACAGAGTGCGGCTGCACATTTGATGTTTTAAAGGAGCCTGGAAGTTGTTTCTGGTCGTGCTCCCCAGCTGCTCGTGTAACACTAGGCCATCTCATCAGAGCCTCTCTCTACTTAACAGGGTAATGACAGGGAGCCACTTAACCAGTAGGAATCATTTTATTACTGCTTTCTTCCCTTTGGCCCTAACCTGAGGATTGCAAGTCAGTGCGGACCTCTCCTGCAATGCAGACCATCTCCCTGGTCCACGGTGGGGGGCGGGGATTACGCAGAAAATGTCCTATCATTTCAGAATTACTGGCAAATTTCTTATTTGGACTATAGGGTGTGACTTAAAGACACCTCATAAAGCAGCTGACACAGTTTCCCAAACCGGAGTGCTCATGAACAGAAGTTTCAACCAGAGATGGAGAGACTTGATAAAGCTCCCCTACATACTTCATTCTTTTTCAAAAATAAAATTTATCCACTCAATTGTAAAATCATTTCTTAGGTGTCTTTGTTTTACTTGCAGTAGTTTTTCAAGAAAAAAATAAATAAAAAAGGAAAGAAATATTCTTTTTCAAAAATAAATAGCAGCTCAGAGTTCTGAAATTGCTATTCCCTGACCCCCATTTTTTTTTAGTTTCTAAATGTAAAGGCTTAAAAAATTAATTAGACACAAAACACTCTATTAGACATGAATGAGGGCTGATTTATTAGTGAGTTATTAGTACGGGGTAGGGCCATGATTCATACCATTGCAAGAATTTCTTAAAGTGACCTTAACACAATATATAAAGAAGAAATGACTTGTACATTCTCAGGCACCATGGAGCAATACTACACGTTCAGGTGCTCCTTTATTTAATAAGCAAATGCTTTGCAATGTCTTACACAGTATGGTGTTTGGGGCATGCAACCTGGAGCCAGACTGCCTGCGTTGGATCCCTCAACCTGCACTGTAACCCTGAGCATACTGCGATGACTTGCTCGGGTGCAGTTTCCTTATCAGCTGTACAGGAAAGAAACAGCCCCACGACCTCACAAGCTGTGATGAGGATTAATTGTGTGTATTAGTCTCCTAGGGCTGCCTGGAACGAGAACCACAAATTGGGAGGCTGAAAACACAGACACGTACTCTCTCAAAGTTCTCAAGGTTCAAAGTCAGAAACGAGGGGTTTGACAGGACCATGATCCTCTGAGCCTCTCAGGGAAGGTCCTGCTTTGCCTCTTCCAGGCTCAGTGGGCCCAGGCACTCCTTGTCCTGTGGACACAGCCCTTTGATCTCTGCTTCCATAATCACATGCTGTTCTTGTGTATCTGCATCTTCGCTGTTCACCTTCCCTCTGCATCTCTGACTTACAGAGACACCAGTCATATTGGACTAAGGGCTTCCCATACCCACTGTGACTTTTACCTTACCTTTGCTATAACTGTCTTCAAATAAGGGCACATTGTGAGGTACCATGAGTTAAGACTTCAACATTTATCTTCGGGAGATACAATTCAACCCCTAAGAATTTGTTAATATGTGAACCTGAAAATTAGAGTAGTTAGCATGGTCGGAAGTCTATAATTTCTAGACCCAACTTCTATAGATATGTCTTGAACCCTAAGTTTAAGTGGTGGAGGCACAGAAAGAGATTGTGTGCTTCTCCTGATGGAAGAAGTCTAGGTTGTCGTACGTGTAGTTTGGCTTACTCTGCTTATTCCACACAGGACAGGGAGAAACCTGTAAAATGAAGAAGAAGTAAAACCTTAAATTATTCCTTTCTTTTTTCAGTCCTAACTTTGCTAGGACTACTTTTGATCCTGGGCAAATCCTTTCTGACCATAGGCTGGGTCACCTCTGGGGTCCTCTTCAATCCCAGAATTATATGATGGCAGTATGATGAATAACAAGCATGTTCCATGGATCTCCAAATTTTCTAAGTCTTGTTTCATGTGTTTTCCTGGTTTTGCTTTCCTTAATAGTTATTGGTTCAGAACTGCCTTAAACTGCATTTGAGCCATTATAGTCTATATATTTGAACTCAATAAAATTATGCCTTTATTAATGTTTGTGTTCTGATGACATCTATGAAAAACAAATGACCTTTGAAAATGATCATTTTTCTCCTTACTGAATAAATCCTAGCTGAAAATTTAAGGCTATTTTGGGTAAAAAAAAGATATAAAACTAGAAACCTCAAGTTTGACTTTTCCTGCACTCTCATATTGTAGAACAGATGCTACCTAAATAATTACGATTTCTACATATGTGAATAAAATAATGCATCATCTTTAAGACATATTGTTGAATTTTATATCTCTTAGTTCAAAGGATACAATATTTCCATTTAAAATTTGCTAAGAAGAAAACAAATTGAAGCATCCTTCAAGATTATTCTAAAGGTAAATTCTAAATGGTGTGACTAAATTATTGCAGAAATTATAAGTATATATATTGAAATTTAAAGTATATGTTTTTCATCCAGAAATTTGTTTCATACTCCTTCCCTTTTCTTTCTTTCAAAAAAAGGGAAAATGCTATAAATAAACAGTATGCTTGGAATGTCACTCTTTTCTTCCAAGATCCTATCTAATCTTTTTTTGTATTAAACAGCTCTGAAAATATACCTTCTACCAAAAAAAGTGGCCTTGATTGAGTTAAATCCAATGAATATTATTGACCACTTGCTATTTTTCAGGCAGCATGTTTGAAAATTGAAGATACAAAGAACTACAATGGATATTCTCATCGTCCAGGAGAGAGAGGGGAAAATAAAAGAAACAACAATAACAGCTTAGCTGGTCTATTCCCCAGCTATAGCATCCTGTGTCTAAAATAGCTCATCATTGTCTAGGGCCTTAAACTCTTTATTTAGCATCTTTAAAGTGTTAGAACCAGAAACACCAACAAATAAATGGTACTCTTATAGTTATTCAAGACAAGCTACTGCAATACATAAAAGATGAATAACCAAATAAGACGTCAGTTTTCAAGTCCCACACGGCAGGATTTCAGGGAGAGAAGGTACCAAGAAGAACCAGAGTAATTAAGAAAGCAGAGCCTCAAAGGTAAAATTCTAGATGGGGTGTAATAAAACTCAGGATTGGGCAAATATCGGGGCAAGAGGAAACAAGGCAACAGAGGTGCGATGTGGGCAATACTAGGCAGAGTGACAGAGATTCCCGTCTGGCTCAGGCTGGAAGTTCACAGGATCAAGCTTAGCAGGTGTCAGAGTTATGAGCTGTCTCCCCAAAGCTTCTGCGTTAATGTTGGAATGTCCCGAGGTGAAATTATTGGATTGGGGGAGCTGTGACCTAATCAGCCCATCCTGGTTTGAATGGCCTGACTGGGTGTAACTGTAGAAAGGTGGGGTATGGCTGGAGGAGCCTGATTACTCGGGGCATGCCGTGGCCTCTTCTCTGTAGCCTCTTCCTTTCTCTCTCTTTGCTTCCTGACCCCACCATGAGCTGAACCCCTTTCCTCCATGAGGTGATACTACTTTACCTTGGGCCCAGAGCAGGCCACCTATGGACTTGAGACCTCTGAAACCATGAGCCGTCCTCTAAAAGATGTATTCTAGGCAGGTACTTTGGTCACAATGACACAAAAGCCAATTTATCACAGGGACATAAGAGGTTTGAACCCCTTGAGGGAGAAAACATCAATAAGATGTTCAACAGAGGAATGAAAAGATGATCTGGTGATTTCAGGACATTCCTTATCTCATTATATAAAAGGGAATTCAACTACATTATGCCCAGTTAATGTAAACACTATACTTCCTTAAAAAGTACTTATGAGCAAAGAAAGCACAGTAAACGTAAATAAGTGAACTTTTGGGAACTTCGGGGCTCCATTCAAATCCCTACTCCACCACTCTAGCTGTGTGGTATTGGTGTGATTATATAATATTTCAAACTGCACTTTCATTGTCTGTTAATTGGATACAATGTACCTGCATCACAGGGTTGTCATTGGGTTCAGCAACACCACCATGACTCCTAACACCTTGTATGGGCCAGAGATAGTGCTCCATGAATTACTGACATTTATGCAACTACCTACTCACTGGAGATGGACATTGCACAGCCATCCAAAGACAGTAGAACCCATGGTTGTCAGAAAAAAAATTGTTTTGAAGAAAAAAAAACACAACCTTTTAAAAAGAAAGGAAGAGTTGAAATTGACATAATCTTACTCTGTGAGATCAATAGTGCAGTATTGTTTTTGTCTTGATTTTTTTCCTTAATGCATAATATGGCATTTCTAAATGCTGCAATGGAGGTTGATGGGTTGGTTTAACATGCACACATACTTTGTGAAGTCTTGAAAGGATGTGAAGTAATAGGGCTCTTTGCACCAGCACCAGCAAAATGAGTGGCAGCTCAAGGCCAGGTAACACTGAGGAGGCTGAGAAAATAAACCAGACAGAAGAAAGCAAGCAAGGCAGAACCCACCTGTGGAATCACAGCCAGTGTTAACCACCACAGGGAGAGAGTTTGGACACAGAATAATTGATTCCCAAGGAAAGCAGCTTCCTTAGTGATAATTTAGTTGGTATTTGTTTGAGTCAGAAACCTAGCTTGTACTACAGACCCAAAGAGTAGATGACTTGATTTCTGTCCCTGGAGAACAGGGAAAAAATGTTGAACAAGAAGAATAATATCCCAGAAAGAAGGGCTGATGATCAGAACCAGAGTAACACAATAAGTGGAAACAGTGAACTGTGTATCATGGCTCAGTGTAGGATGCAGGCTTAGCATTCAGAGCTTCTCAGCTATCTGGAATGAATGTTCCTGAATTTCTTCACACAGCAAAATAGCAGAGTTGTTTAACTGCACTGATACAAGTAGACAAAGAGTGAGAAACTGCTCAAGGCTAAAGACAAATAAGCAATATTAGGGAGCAATTACTGTGTCCTAGGTACCCAACATAGTCTAGTGTACAGCAATGGGTGAGTTCAATTATGTGTCCCCAAAGGATGTGTTCAAGTCCTAATGCCCTGGACTCTTTGAACGTGACCTTATTTGGAAGTAGGGTCTTTGCAGATGTAACCAAGTTAAGAGGAGACCCTACTGAATTAGGGTGAGTCCTAATTCCAATGACTGATGAGATTTGGAGACAGACCGGTACACAGGGAAGGCCAAGAGAGCACAGAGGTAGAAACTGCAGCAGAAGGAAAAAGACCAAGCCAAGGAGGTACCAGCCAGGGAAGACCAAAGAGAATCAGCAAAGCGAAAGGCAAGAGAGGGATCTTTATTAGAGTGCTCAGAGGGCGACAGCCCTGTTGACACCTGTTTTTCTGCTTCAAGCCTCTAGAACTGGGAAAGAATCGTTATCTGTTATTTGAAGTCACCACCCAATTTGTGGTCTTTTGTTAGGGCACCCAAGGAAGCTAAAACAGTTCTTCTTGACAGAGCTTGCATTTAATTAGTGCAGAGAGGAACAGCTAGTAAGCACGTAAATAATAAATGCACTACAAAACTTGTTTCTGGCATTGGTGAAGGTTTTGAATGAAGAAGAAAAAAGCAGTGTCATAGAGTACTGCCTTTTACTGCCTTGATAGCTGGTCCTAGGCTGCCATTTCTTTGGCATCAGGCACGCAACCGTGAGAGGGAAGAGCTTTCCAAAAGAAGAAACAAATTCAAAGGCTTAAAGCCTTTAAACACTGAGGAGAGACTGAGCTTGGAGCATCTGCAGAAACAAGGTCAGTGTGGCTGGCGTGTGGTGAGGGGATGTGGAAGAAGAACCTGGGGCCAGGCCCCTGAGATCATAGGAAGGAATTTGGCGTCTGTATTGATTACAATAGGACAACATGGAAATGTTCAAATGGGGGAGATTTATGCTCTGTAAGGTGATTTTGGCAGCAATGTGGAAAATGGATTCAGGGGACAAAAGAGAAAACAGAAGACCATGAAAACTCTACCTGGGATGTAAGTGGGACATGATAGAGGCCTGCCTCAGACTGGTTTAGCTGTGCCTGATTTGAGAGACTAGCAAGGAGAGGCCCAGGAGTGCTTGGGTTTAAGGCCTAAGCTTGAGAGAGAAGGAGGGGGATGGAGAAAAAATTTTAGAGTCAGTGATGTGGAGTTCATTTAATTCACGAGATTTGATGGGATTGTCAAGGTGCATGCAAGGGGAAAAGAATATGCTAGAGTCAGGGGCTTCCAAATCACTGCTTAGGAGATCAAGAAGAGCCAGAAAATAAGAAAAAAATGAGAGGAAAATAAGGGGGAGTCTAGCCAACAGTACCAGAAGAAGGGTGTGGGCATTTCAAATAGGAGATGGGTGATAACCCCAGGTAAGGCTATTGAAAAGCTAAAGACTATTTCTGGATTTGGGAAGAGCAGTTTCAGTAGTGGGATACTGTGAATGCCTGACTGGAGAGGTTGGAAAAGAAAAAATGGAGGTGAAGAAATCAGGAAAAGGGTGTGGAAAGGTCAGAATCCAGAGGCCTCTGGTTAAAAATAAACTTTGGGAAGCTTTTAGAGAAAGTAAATACTCCATCAGAATTGGAAGAGCAGTCCTGGAATCACTGGCCACGGAGCCTGAGTCTAAGCGGGGAATTACACCACTCACCATCACCCCAACACCCCGCCCTGTGTCTCCCTAGGTTTAGAAGATAGACAGGCACCCAACCACATCCCCTCACCTTGGCCCTATCAATTAAACAAAGTCACTCAGGGACAACCCAGCATTTCAGAACACTCTCCCTTTATGTTTTCCTGATTGATGTATTATCTATGTAATTGTGGCCGATATTTGTCTATTAATATTGACTATGAAGACAAACTCCTTCATGCAACAAGTAGAAAGAGCAGTGACCTCAGGCAAATGTCATGTTTCAAGAGTTTAATGAGTCAGAAAGAAGATGAAGATTCTCATGAGTACAAAATTACTGGAATTAGGGATGGATTTTCCAGTGACGATGATAGTCTCTCCCTTCCTGTTATGGTCAGGGATCCCAGAGAAGGATCATGAAATAGTGCAGGAGAAGAGAAGATTGCTTTGGCCCCTGTAAGCCACAGTGCATGCACACCATTGTGACATTGTATTGCTCTTTCCAAGTCTCTCCTAGGCTTATGTGTGATCATTGCCAGTGAGATTGTCTGTTATGACTTCAAGAAATATGACCACTAGAGATAGTCTCAATGAAGACACCAAAACATTTCTTTTTTTTTCTGATTACAAAGATGCATATCATTAATACCAAAATAGTTCGTGAAAACACCAAACATTTATTGACTTATTTCTGTGGACAGTCATTGTTCTGAATGCCTATATTTAACAACCCTAACAATCCAGAGAAATTGGCAATTTATAATTTATAAGGGAGAGAAGAGATATGTAGTGGGCAGTTAAGGAACTTTCCTGCAATGGTTAATTTTATGTGTCCACTTGGTTGAGCCATGATATAAACATTATTCTGGGTCTTTTTCTGAAAGTGTATCTGGATGAAGTTAACATTTAAATTGGTAGACTTTTATTTAGTAAAGTATGTTGCCACCCACAATATGTGTGGGCCTCATATAATCTGTTGAAGGCCTGAATAGAAAAAATGGCTGACCTCCTGGAAGACAAAGGGAACTGTATCATTGGCTCTTCCTTTGGTATCCAGTCTCCCAGCCCACTCTGTGGATCCTGGCCTTGGCAACCCCCATGTTGTATGAGCTTAAATTGAATCCTAAGCAAAACCTCAGCTGGAGAAGAGTCCTCTAAAGCTGCATGTGAGAGGAAGACTAAATGATCAAAGTGCACTTGGGATATTGGTCATAAAAAAGAAAGAGGTTCAATATATTATATATCCAAATAGCATTGTAAGTCCTTAAAATAAATCTATTTATGTATAAAAATTATATATATGATAGGTAGGTAGGTTGACAGATGGAGAGAGAGAGAGAGAGAGAGAGAGAGAGAGAGAGAGAGAGATTGATTTTGTTTTGTTTTGTTTTTCACATATTCTATTGGTTCTGTTTTTCTGGAAAATTGTCCTAATACATTGTCCAAGATCATATAAGCTACAGTGGCAGTGGGCTTTTGACTAGGCAGTCTCTCTCTCTCTCTCTCTCTCTCTCTCTCTCACTCACACACACACACACACACACACACACACACACACACACACACTTCCTTTTTTATGACCAATATCCCAAGTGTATTTTGATCATCTAGCCTTCCTCTCATATGCAGCTTTAGAGGGCTCTCCTCCAGCTAAGGATGCTTAGGATGCAATTTAAGCAAAGAAGACTTTGTCCTTGAATGCAAATTCCTGCCCTCCATAAGGATGCATATTGATTGGAAGTGACTCATTCCAACAGCAACAGCGCAAGGCTTAAAAGCTGTCCATTGGTTCCTCCTCTGAGATCTCCACTTCCCCTAGAGTTTTCCTTAAATTATGTAAGTTTATCCATATTTCATTAATAAATTCCCTTTATTAGTTAAGTTTTATCAAAATATTTCTTCTATTCTTCTTGGGTTGTTGCAACCAGGGAGCCATAAATGACACAGGAATATATTAAGACTATTCTGCATGATAAAGGATTCCCTACAGAGCATGACTCTGGTGGCTTTATAAATTGTATCATGGATATATAATATATTGAACCACTTCTCTAGTATAAGCCATTCATGTTATTTTTACTTTTTCCTTCTTTGTGCACACACACTTCTCCCCAGATGTTGCCAATGAAAACATACAAATGATAAATGAAGAGGGTCAAATTAACCCACAATTTCTCTCTTGGCTTTATATGCTCATGCAGGGTCACCTGTGCTTGGAAATCAGCCTCTCTCCTAAACCCTGGTGGCCACAAGGGTAACCCTTGAATGCTCACCAAGCATGGATTCTGCTCCAGGCACAAGCAGCCTCCTGAGTGTTCCCCTGCCATGCTCTGCTCTGGCTCCACCATGTGGAAATCTCTTCTCAGCATTACAAGTCCATGGCCCATCATCCCCCCAGTGGGCAAATCCTCCTCTCAGCCTCTCAGAACACCATTGTGCATCACAAGTGTGTTCAGTCCTTATGCTCTCAAAGCCATCAATTGGTGAACAATTTGCCAGATCAATCGCGGTGTCCATGCTGTAGATGCTACACAGATCCAGAAACAGAAAAGTCCTACTTGTAATGCATGGTCCCAGAGTCTCCTAAAGTTCACTGTGAACAAGTTCAAGAAAGTTTTGTGGGGGTTTTTTTGCTACATTTTTTTTGTTGTTTTTTTTTGTGTGTGCCAATGACTCATTTATTCTTAGGCTAAGTGGACAGAGAAGGGAAGGTGTCCAGGGCAAGTCACTTTAGAACTACAGGGGAAAGAGATGTGTGTACTGGAGAAGCATATTGATATTATGCATATAATTTTATATTTAGGAACCAATATGAAGCCACAATTATCTTCTTAAACCATATCATGAAGAAGAAAGCTGAAAATACAGAGATTTCTTGGTTGTTGTTTAAACAGAAGGTATACTGATTTCTCCCTGGAGGCATATTCTGAGCAGCAAGGAGCAAGGAATCTCCAGCAGGAGCTTGGTGAAAACATGGCCTTGCACCCTCTCTGCACTCAGTTCAACCCCAGCCAGGGAAACACCAGCCCACACAAGCCACACCATGCCACCAGCTCCTTCAACCCTTCCTCAAAATGAAGAGTCTCTATTTGTATCAACACATTTTTTAAAATTCCATAACATCAGGCCTGCAAATCCAGGAAAGAGCTAAATTTTCAAATTTGTCTTATTGTATCACAAAAGCACTTACACATTTTAAATTTCCAGAGTACAAAGACATCTGTACACAATAAGAGAAAGTCTGCATCTGCTCCCCAGAACACCTTATTGATATCTCATTATATATTCTACAAAGTAAAACTTTTATCTTTTTCCCCTCTTCCAACTCATAAGTACATTGCACATATATTTGCATCTTTGATTTTTTACTTAATATCTTGAAGATTTTTCCAAACCAGTACATATTCTTTTTTTAGTGGCTATACATCTTTTCATTAAATCAAAGTTGCATATTAACTTTGTCATTTTTAATGATTCCAAATCTTGTACTAATATGCAAATCTATCTGTAAGATACATGAGTACTGGGCTCCAAGGTATATTTTTATGTGACTGTGATACAATATATTTATATGTGATTGTGATACAATCTTAGCACAATCTCTATGCCAATCACATTAGTAACATACCAATCACATTGATAAAAGTGTACCTATTTTTCAGTTAGTTCACCAGACTGTTTCAATTTCTATTTCTTTTACCAAACTGTCTAGACTATAAATATACAATATCATTTTAATTTTAACTTGTATCTCTCTTATTATGAATGTAGTTGACCCTCTTTTCCTACTTTAAGTACTATTTGCATTTCATTTTCTGTGATTGATCCATTTGGACACTTCTTAAAAAATTGGATAGTAAGAAAATTTTCTTTTCTTTTGGGGATCAAACCCAAGGTCTGATGCATGCTAAGCAAGTATCTATCACTCTTCACATATTAAGGATATAAATTATTTGTGATATAGATTGGAAATAGTATTTTCTGGTTTGCCATTTGCCTTTGGACTTGGCTTACAGTATTTGTACTACAATTGAGGTTTTATCTTGCTTCGGTTTTGCTTGCTTGTTCTACCTGTACCTATTTTTTTGAGGACTAGCCTCCCACCAGGTCCTCTCTCTGTAGACATTGGTGTGTGACTTTCCTACCTCCCAGTGAGTCATTTGCTATTTTATCATCCACTTTCCCAGTACGTACTGTAAATTGCGGTGACAGGTGTTTCCAAGGTTCATGGAACATAAAGGTTCTGTTTCAATTTTTTGTTCTCTTCGTTTCTGCACAGATTTCAAGAAGGCAAGGGAGAAGAGGCTCTCTCCCCTCACCTGAAAGGCCTTTTTGGCTAATGGAAATGATGCTTAACCCAAGATCTGTTCAACAAATACAAAGAAATGCTACATTTGTTTTCTGCAGGTCTTCTTTACTAAGTTCTTCCATTCTCTGAGGAAACTACATCAACTCTGGAATAATTTCCTTCATGAGAAATTGCTTTTAAACTCAGCTGTAATATCTAAAGCTCTTAAGGAAGCTTATATTGGAAACGTTAGCACATGTTAGTAAAAAAAAAAATAATTTCCTCAAAGGAAAGTGGTCTTGATCATGTTACGTTCTTTTACAGCTGGACATGAGAAAATGGTCTATGCTCCCAAATGGGAATAGAATAATTGGGATATTAAGTTGCATGTACATTATAAAATTGCCTCCTATAATGACTGAAAAAAAAAGATTTTGTATTAAAGTTTAGAAATCTTGCTTATCATTTTCTTTTGGGATGCAAATAGTTCATTCCAAGGAAACTCTGTCTATCTTGTATTAAGTCTCATGCAAGGAAACTTACAGGAATGTCTGATGAGCTTCATTGGACAGAATATAAAAATTAAAACTAAGCTCCATAAACTACAAAATTAGCTGCAATAATCACTAATATGTGGCCTCGTTGTTGCTTCTTAGACAAACTGCCTTCAGTTGTAAAATTAATACCACACATCAAAACTGGCTTTTTTCCAGGTATACTTCTCAGTTCAATTAATAGAATCTTATCAGTCCTATTTAAAATTGTTTTGAAGATGACAACAAGGACATTTTTGAGGATGGATAGAATATTTTACAACACTTCCCAAGTACTACAAATAAGTAATTTGCTTTGCTTACAGGTGTGTACACTGAGACAGAATGATTCACTGGCCTAAGCATCAAATGGGGAATCCATTAAGAGGTTTGAGCCAGGGAAATTTGGAGCCTATTACTTACATAAACCAACTCACCTTTCCCTAATAGAGTTACATCACTTAACAAACTGTAAGGTTTGTTCGCCATTTAGCATTGATGGGCGTTTCAAGGGTGATTCTTTTCAGCCTGTGTAGGAGCCCTGGAGGATACTGCCTGCACCCGTAGGGAGAATAACAGACTGAATCCTGCCACACTACAGATGTACTTGAGCATTTAATCCTCAATACTTC
Organism: Callospermophilus lateralis; assembly: GCF_048772815.1. Taxonomy (NCBI): domain Eukaryota; kingdom Metazoa; phylum Chordata; class Mammalia; order Rodentia; family Sciuridae; genus Callospermophilus; species Callospermophilus lateralis. The sequence continues at coordinate 380,327 of NW_027512500.1, forward strand.
TCCCAGTTCATCAGGGTCTCCTACCTATTTTTAGGTGAGAGGTCTTGTGACCAAAATGGAGGAGTATGATAAATAAAGGTAAGAGTGCGATGAGGATGGGTTTCAAAGTGACACTTCCCAGTCTGAACTGTGCAGGGCTTGTTGTTGGGTACCACTTGACCCTAACCTCTACTGTTCTGGGAGAGCTTAAAGGTCAAGGCTAAGGAAGGATGCTTTTCCTGTGAGTTTAAAGACTGTTTGATGGTTGCTAACTGTAACTGTGTCTAAGCTCTGAATTGGTACATTTGGAGCTGGAATTGAATTGGAACAGAAACCCAAGCCGCTCTGTATAAGCATCAAAACTGAAGTGGTGGTTTAAGAAGAGTAAATGGCAGTGCCTTGACCTAATGACCTGGATCACAGGACAAAACAGACACACACCTTTCTCTTTCTCTTTTCCTCTTATTTTTGTGGAAGACCACAGTCTAGTCCCATGAGCTAAATGGTATCAAATTAAATGTCTGAATTTCATTTATTTTAAGTCAGTTTCTGGCAGGTCTTGTAATAACGGTCATAATCTTATTTTAGGGATTGAATTTGATGAGATTTTAGAAAGACTGTTTTCCCATCTAGTGTAATTCTTTCTCCCAACAATGACAAAGCTTCCAGAGTATAGGAAGGTAATAAGAAAGGCAGAGGCTTCCCCAGAAGCAGCCTGATAAGAATGCAGACAGGCAGCAGCCTCCAATAATTGTCCTCGTGGTCAGGACCTCATCAAAGCTTGTAACAGCGAGCCACTAAAGGTTTACAAATAACGGTGATGGTCAGAGCCAGGGCTGTCAGCTCTGTGGGAAGAAAGGGCAGCCAAATCTGGAAAGACACCTTGCTCTGGACAGGACAGTGCGTGGAGAAGACAAGAGAGAGTGAGAGGGACGGAGTTTCCTACAGAACATGGTCATGCACACTGCGCAGGAGCCACCACAGTATCACGGAGGGCCATGAAGGGCTGTGAGCTCCCTAGAGTGCGGAGGCCGCAACCAGGATGTGCAGCCTGTGCAGGCAGCGCACACCACTGCGCTCCCCAGAGGACCAAGCGAGCATGGGAAGGTCACCTCAAGTTCTGAAGCAACCAAACAGGCGGAAACCCAACCACCTAATGGACCCTGTGATCCCTCCTCAAGCTTCAAGAGCAGGACCTTACTCATAAGATCAGAATCCATATATACACTTACATATTATATGTGTGTGTGTGTGCTCTAATGTAACTACCATTCTGCATCTATATTACATACGTATACACACACACACATAAATACACACACATATCTTGTTCTAGCCTCAGAAAAATAGAGCTAACTATTAATATTCCCTCATAAATTAAGAGTTTAAGGAGTCTGTTAATGTAGTTATTAAAACATATGTGAGATTTATTCAGGAAAAATAAGTCTAATATGTTGTTTTTGTTTTTTTTCAAATTGCTCTTAGGTTTTATTCTGTTAAATGCCTCCTTGGGTTTGTCTATTCATATTCTTCTCAAATCTTCCTAAAGTCTATTATGCTATTCTATTACTATATAGACTTAAAAGCAATAAATATAATCATGATTACATTAGTAACATAAGATAAAGTTTTAAAATAAAATAATGAAATAACTTGACATTTTAAATATACTTATCCCCTTCATCTGCTTGGGAATAGACACTTTAAAATATAAAAATAGAAATAAATTTCTAAAAAAACCCCAAGAGTTTCTTCCAAAGGGACAGTGATTATTACTTAAGGGTTCAGTGCCTGAGCTGCATATTAGACATAAGTGGAGAGATCTTATCTCATGTCTAACTATCTCTAAGGATGTATTAATAATGTACATTTATATATCACAATATATTTTCAAACATTACCAAATATCCTACAAACTTTGATCATCAGAGCAATCCCATTATGCAGATAAGAAAAACATTACTCTCTCCAATTTTGCATGAAGAAATAAAGGGCAGAAAGATTAAAAAATTTGCTAAAGTTTACAGAGCAAGTCTGCAAAGAACAGGTATACCAATTAATGTCTCCTAAGCACCTGCTTTCTAAATGTGATCATTCTATCATTAGTAACAAATCCTGTGTTCCAAAACTAGCATATTCATGTTTAATACATTCATTTCCCTTGTGAAGATAATTTATATTCATCTAACATTTTACTTGCACATTTCACATATATTTGTGAAGAAAGCATTATTTCTACTTCATAGTTAGAAAAAAATAGGTTCAGAGTAATTGAGTGTTTTGCCAATATCTTGTAAGTAGAGTATATAGCATAGTATTCCCTGATTTTTTGGGGGGAAGGTAGAACAAAAGAAAGACAGACACCATCTAGGCATAATAAGTAATTACTAAATTAAGCTATTGTTGGTGAAGTGAATAATACATTCTTCATACCCTCCAGTTCTATAATCTTTAGTGTTTATTTCTTAAACTTGTTACCTCATGATCTGACAGTTGATGCTGCGTTTTCAAGCATCATGACTATATCTGAAGTCAGGAAATGGAGAAGAGGATTGGTAAAGGAAGACAGCAGGAGAGTCAAGATCAGAGCTTTTTCCCTTTAGTTAGGGAGAAATAGACATTTCCCAGAAACTTCCCTAAGGCCTCTTCTTACATCTACTTGACCAGAAAATTATCTAAAGACGTCCTCCTAGTACTAGCAGGGATATGTGAAAGGTGAGTGTCTTTGTCCTTCTGTGCTGCTGTGACAGAATACCTGAGACTAGGAAATTTATAAAGAACAGAATTTATTTTCTCATGGTCATGGAGGTTGGGAAGTACAAGACCCAGGCATGTGATGAGCTAGCAGGCTCTGCCCCAGATGGCGCCATGGATGCTGTGTCTTCCAGAGAAGAGAAACGTTGTTCCTCACAGGACAAAAGTAGAAGGAAAAAGGCATGAGCTTCATCACTAAGTCTTTGTATGAGGGCATTAATCCGTGGGAACTAGACTCCTCCCATTATGCCCATCTCCCAACTATGCTGCAAGTGGGGATTAGTTCTCCAACACACAAATTTAGAGAAACATTCAGACTACAGCAGTGAAAACATGTTCCCAGTTTTACAATGGCAAATAAACAAGAAAGACTGAGGCCAGGAATGGTATCCAGATTTGGAACTCATTCTCATTCTTCCTTTGTTGTTGTTTGTTTGTTTGTGTTTGTTTTTTGACAAAGTCTTGCTAAATTGCCAAGGCTGGCCTCTTACTCATGATCCTCCTGCTTCAGCCTCCTAATCAGCTAGGATTATAGGAATGCACCAGTGCATCTGACTCATTCTTTTTCTTGTTCCTGCTATTTCCCTTACATTTTATTTTATTTTTTTTCTGAATTTACAAATATTTATTTCTTGCACATACACTTAAAGCACAATTTAAATACAACTCAAATATGTCTTGTGCTGCTTTGGATTACCAGTCAGTGAGTAAGGGTTCAAGAGGAACCAGTTTATGTGAGAGGTGATCCCTGGAAATACTCTCAGATAAAGGGGAAGTCAGGGAAGGGAAGGCATTAATAAAGGGTGTTTTGGAGGCTGGGGTTGTAGCCCAGTGGAAAAGTGCTTGCCTAACCTGTGAGGCACTGAGTTTGATTCTCAGCACCACATATAAATAAATAAAATAAAGGTTCATTGACAACTAAATTTTTTTTAAATAAAATGAAGAAAACAGTGCCTCACACGTACTTCTGCATTACTAAAACATGATCCCATGGGAGAACTCTGGGTTCCACTGTAGAACATGCACCCCAAAGTCATCCTATCCAGGGGACTAAAGTTCTGGTATTTATACACCCTCTCTTGCTGATCGAAGAACGAGAGGTTAGTTTTATCCATTCCCTGCACTTCTAATCTGTCATCCTGGGAAAAAAGACCACCTGGGTCCAAAGGAAGTCCTCAGGCAAGGAAGTAGGGGGTTTGGCAGCTGGAGGTCCGAGTGGTATTCCCCAAGTAGTAAGAATGAGGAAGGACTGGGGCTGTGGCTCAATGGTAGAGCGCTTGCCTAGCATGTGTGAGGCACTGGATTCGATCCTCAGCACGCATGTAAATAAATAAATGAAATAAAAGTCCAAGTTCTAAGAATGAGAGTGGCCAGCAAGACTCTGACAGCATTTACCACATCTCGCTTCTGACAACTTTAAAATAGCTTAGCAGCTTCTTTTCTCCTGTGTCCTCCAGAATTTATGCGATGCCCATGTCGTCCCATAACACAGAAGGGCCTGGCCTCTGGATTCGTTGGCAAGTCCCTGGAAAGCAGGAAAGGGCTGACTTCTTTACTTCCCAACACTAGCAGGGAAAGAGGAGAGTGCAGTGAGTGCTAAATAACACATGGCTTCCAGATGCCCTGTTCTTTCTAGAACCTTCCTTAAAACAGTGAGAAAATTAAGAACACTGGGCGGTGGGAGTGTCTCAGATTCTTAGGTTTCTGGTTCTTATTTTCTTTTCAAATGTAAAGAGAAGGAATCTGCACCGATTTATGGAATTGGAAATGTAACATTCTAAATAAATGTATGTCAAATGGTGATATGGACTAAAATAAGGGGGTGCAGAGTGTGCATAGCTGTTTACTTGTTTTGGCTTTTTCTTTTGCGGTGCTGGTCTTAGAACCTAAGGCTCTGCACTCTCAAGGCTAGCACTCTACCCCTGAGTTACCCCAGCCCCGTGTAGCTTTTTTGGGGGTACCAGGGAGTGAACCCAGGGGTGCTTAACGGTTGAGCCACATCCTCCCAAGCCAGTGGGATTACAGGTATGCACCACTGTGCCCAGTTGAATAGCTATTTTAGATGAGGGGTATAGGAAGTCTCTCTGCTAAATGGACATTATATATATATATTCCTTTTAAAATAGTTTTTTTTAAATTTAAAGATATTTTTAAATAATGTTTTTAGTTGTAGATGGGCACAATACCTTTATTTGATTTATTTATAAGTGGTGCTGAGGATCGAAACCAGTGCCTCACACATGCGAGGCAAGTGCTATACCACTAAGCTATAACCCCACCCCTAAAATAGTTTATTTTTATTAACATGTATTAATTGTACATATTAATAGGGTTCATGATATTTTTTTTTTGGCAGGACTAGTGATTGAACTTAGGGGTGCTCTACCATTGAACTACATCCCCAGCCCTTTTTATTTTTTATTTTGAGATACGGTGTCACTTAGTTGCTGAGCCTGGGATAGTAGAGGATAGGAAAGGTAGCAGAATACAACAGTTACTATTATGGTATTATGTAAAAATGTGGATGTGTAACCGATGTGATTCTGCAATCTTTGTAATGTTTTGAATAACCAATAAAAAAAAATTGAAACATCGCACTGAAATCCCAGCACCTCAGGAGGTAGAGGCAGGAGGATTGCAAAATGAAGGCCAGGCTCAGCAACTAAGCCAGGTTCCCTTACATTTTATGTGAGTTATCTCCATCCCAGACACATCTTAGTTCTTGGTTAAGAATTTTAATTCTCCACACTGTTTTGTACCTCACTGACTAAAACTAATCTCTATTTGACAGACTCCAGAATTCCCTGACACTTGAGACTCTACCTGAACCACCTAGGGAAACAGATCCTCATGTTTCTTCATAGATGCTTCAGAGAGCATAAGAGATACCCTTAAAAATTACATCCTGATAGCACACAATATGGACCCTTAATGGAGATGTCTAATGAGACCGTGAACAGGACACCATTGAACTTCTTCAGGAATCCATACTCAGCCAACATCCATTCAAGCTAATGTGGACCTAGTGCAACTGGTACCAGCATCACTTGGGTGCCAGAGAACAAAGCTCACAATTCTGCAGTCCACAAGCTGTCCTCACACTCCAATTAGAAAAGGCTAGTCAATGATGTCTTCCCATCTGGGTATTCCCTTTCCTCCAAGCTGAACTCATTCTCAGAGTTCGTTTCTCCAGTCATGTTTGGAGTACACTATAAATATCTCTGCATCACCCCACCACAGACCAGTGACCTGCATAAGAGAGACAGAGAGAAGAACTATGACAGACTGTATAAAATGAGACATTTCCAGAACAATAATCACTGGAGATTTGCCAAAGTTCTTAGAAGTCAAGTAGACCTCCTTGATTTCATTACTCAATTAGTAATTATTTAGTGCCTTTGATCTGGTGGGCACTGATTCATAATTGAATTGTATCTAATCCCTACACTTGAAAAGGTTCATCTGATAGATGAGGTATATACTTACATAAAAATACTTACTCGATCCTCACCATGACCTAACCCTGAGATTGAGAAGGAGATAATTGGTAGACTCAGAGAGAGCTGGTAATATGGAACCTTGGGACCCCCCCTTGCCAGTGGAAGCAGCCTGCTCTCCTAAGTCCTCCAATCTCTGCCTTCTCCTCCCTGGAAGATGCTGCAGTCATCTCCCTCTGGGAAGCTGTCTTGCAAGTGGATACTTATTCTTCTCAAGAGTTACCCCCTTCCACCTCATTTTCCCTTCGATCTATAACAAGGATTAGATATCAGTGTACTTCAGGGTGAAAAGTTCAAGGGCTTATCTGGGAATAAATAACTCATCCAGCAAAAGAACTGCAAGATTGTCTCAATTTATATTAACTTATTTTGTTAATTAGTGTTAGCATGAACCCACAAAACATGCGTTGAAATAAATTCTAAGGGAATTAGACTTAGGAGAACAGAAAATTTATTGATCAAATTTACTGGTATGTGCACATTTATCAGAGTTTCTGAATTTAATGTGTTGGTCCATGTATCTGTTTGTGACAGTTCCCTTGACTGGTTGACTAAATCCTGGACTTATCAGTGAGTTAAAATTAATGAGGCTGAGATGCCAGATTATTCCTGGCATAATACAGATAGAGGAGGGAGGGATCTAGGGGTTTAGGGAGATAGGAATGAAGGAGTGGATATAACATGCTAAATCACACACAAGAGAGAGAGAGGGAGAGAGAGAGAGAGAGAGAGAGAGAGAGAGAGAGAGAGAGAGAGTTTGTAGAGGATCCCAAGGACACTCTCTCCGTTAATAAACTGAAAAATGTGTTAGTGAATGAACATGAGCATCTCGACAAAACTCTCTGCTCTGCCCTCTGTAGGCCAAGTGTTACAATATGAACTAGGTTAAGAGCAATTCTATCAGTGAGATAACTCCTTGAATAGCACTGAAGAAGTTCTTATTCAAGGTCGAGTATACCAGAGACAAAATAATATTTACCACATTTCAACATGTAAGGATCAGTGATGGCAGCCAACTAATCAGAGGGCCCTAGAAACGATGTAGATGAAGAGCCTACTAAAGTGTTAATCTACAGAACCCAGTGACCCTCAACATGAATGACCAACTATTTACTGAATAACAACATGGCTTGATACACAAGGGGCAGCAGTGAGAACAAAGACTCCACATCGTGTTGAAAAAGTACTAGAATTTTGAGGTCAAAAGACCTGAGTTTCAATTTCAGTTCTGCCACCTGCTGGTGACATGCTCTTGGACAAATCACTTAGCTTCTCATGCCTGAGACTTTTGACTTGAAAATTGAGAATTTAACCCAATCCTACCTAGATCTATATTTCTGCTTCATGTGTCTCTGTAAGAAATGAAGTGCTTCTTAGTCCTGTATGTTAAACATTTTTAGTTGCTCTTTCTTAAAAGGCACCTGATCTTTTAATATTTGTTTGTTTGTAAGCCAGTCACTAGCAACCCTCTTTGTCTCTCCAGCCCAGTGATTGATAGGCATATTTGGGACAACATGTACATTTTCTCGCTGTCTTTATCTCAGGTGGGTAGGTAGCTGGGTGTTCTTTCTCATAAATCTCATTGTGACCCTTGCAATCTTTCTTGGCTAACTTTTTCTGAGCACAAAATTGGCTTTGGGCACGATTCAGGGACATGATGATGGTCCCTCCTCAATGAGCCCTTCTCCTTCTCATTTCCCCTTGAAACTGCAGCGACCTGTGTTTTCTCTGGCTAGAATTTCCATTTGGTGTCTGGATTTTTGTTCCTAACACTCTAACAGCATGTTCTACCAGCGTTGCACAGGTTGGTATTATAATAATTTACAATTTTACCCTCCTTTCAAATGATGTATGGAGGATTTCCTGAATAAACAGTGACTGTAATTGCTGAGGATATTGAGCTTTATCAGCCAATTACTGAGCACAGATGATTGCTTTCAAGTATTCCTCGCAGCATACTTGAAATAAAAAGCAACTGGCCCAGTTATGTCAGTGAATTTCATTGCTTCCACCCATGGGCTTGAGGGGGAGAGAAAAAAAAAAAAAAAAACCCTTTGCACCAGAGAAGATAAATCAGCCACACAGCCTTTGCTTTCCAATTCCTATTCCCCATCACCAGCGTTTTTTACAGAACCTCCAGGGCTGGCATGTTCTGCTCTTTTATAATCCATTTCTTTAATGGCAATGTCAGGCAAAGGTCTTAGTAAGGAAGTCTTTCGCTTGTGCTCTTTTAAAGGGCAAAAACAACAAAATAGTTTTCAGAGAAAGAAGAAAATAAGCAACCCGTCTCTATCATTTCTCTGTTCTCAGTGTTCTTTCGTCTTTTGATTGCTATGGTCAGAATAATTTGGAGGTTTCTTCCCCCTTTACTAATAGTGTTTGACAAGTGAGTAACTCCCCTCGTGTTTGCCATGGGGCTTAATCATTTATCTGTAGTCTAGCTGGAACACCTTAAACATGGTGACTGAAATCAGTAGATGTCATACTTTATTACCAGAGAGACAGGCATCACGCTCAGTCAGTTTATCATCTGATCTTAGAACATCCTGGAAAATATGAAACTAGAGGACACAGGACCAGGGGAAGGTGAGGAGTAGACACTGAACAGGGAGTCTACCCAAAATCTTATCTTCTAAGCCACCTATGGTAAGCCAACATTCCTTTATTCGAAATTCAGATACCTACCAGGGGAGCTAAAATTCACAGGAAGTGCAATGAGAGGGGTCTGATGTATTCACCAGGAACTGTCTAAGATGACTGTGGTCTTGGAAGGAAGGCTTTGGGAGGCACTGGCGTGGAGGTGAAGGCCTCAACATGTATGTTATAGCAACTGAGTGTTAGTGAACTGCCTTCAGAAAGAGTATGAACTACAAGGCAGCAGGCCCCAATTCTGATGGATAGCTGGCTTCATGAAGTACTAAGGAATATAATTTTAAAGAGGGCCAGGTTATAACCCTATCAGCACTTTGGGTCTTACCTGAGTTATCAAGACATCTATAGCCTTATGTGAGTTTTCATTGATTTAAGGAAATTCTACATTTTTACCAAAAGGATCAATAACAACTGTTCAATTTTGAAAGAACAGTTTAAAGGAAAGTAAGAAATAACCATCTGACGTGAAAGCCTTTTAATCTCATGAATGTGTATGCATAAATACACATTTGTCCATCCTACTACTGGACAGACCTCCCACATTCCCTTTGAAGTCAAGCTCCTTGAAAAAGCTGCCTAAGGGGGGATAGTAGAGGATAGGAAAGGCAGCAGAATACAACAGACACCAGAATGGCAATATGTAAATCAATGGTTGTGCAACTGAAGTGATTCTGCAATCTGTATATGGGGTAAAAATGGGAGCGCATATCCCACTTGAATCAAAGTGTGAAATATGATATATCAAGAACTATGTAATGTTTTGAACAACCTACAATAAAAATTAATTAATTAAAAAAAAAGAAAAAGCTGCCTATACCAGCTGTTTCTACATCTTCTCTTTCTATTTAGACCTCAGCCAGCACATTTAAGTGTCTTCCATCCCATTATCTTTTGAAATTCTTCTGGAAAACAGTGACCAAATGTCTCCTAATTGCCTCATGCAAAGGCTGTATTTCCTGATCCTGTTATAGCCCCCTTAGCAATTGCTTAAGGTCTATTATATAATTAAATAATACACAAAAGTCCATATAAACTAAAGCAATGTTTATAGACTTATTCAAGAATCCACTACTGTCAATCAAGTAAACCTTGCCCTGAGGTGGACAACTGGATCTACCTTGTTTATATCAAGACAGAGTCTTCACCTCAACTTCATGCTGTCAACATCAGTAACCAACAGCTCACCTTACATACAACTGGGAGAACCATTCTTCCTACCAAAAAGAAAAGAGTCAACTCCAAAGCTGGCATTATAAATTCAAATAGCATTTACATCTCCCTCTGCATATACAAATATCACTATCCTAAGACCAATCTGCTTTTCAAACTGCTTACACAGTTTTACTCTAAAATATATTGTGCTTTATGGAATTGCCCAATAAATCTCTTAAGGATAGTAATATGCACAATACATATATTTGTTTCTTAACAATGCTGAGAGTATATCCATTCCTGGCTTCCTCCACAGTATAGGCTCAAAGCTCAGCACATTTTATCTTATACACAATACATTCTTCGTGCATCTCTGCAGCCCTTTTTATAACCACCATTTGTGTTTTATCTCTGCCTCTTCACCCAATGAGCCACTTTCTTTAGATTTTTCACTGCAGACATTTCCCAGGAGTCAGCCCATACCTGGCTGAAGCCCAAAAACTCCCTCCCAACTTTTTTTTTTTAAATTTCATCTTCTCTTACAGAGCTTAAGGAATCTCTTGTAAATTAGGTGCTCTTAAAATTTCCTTCACCCATGGCTTTCACATTTACCTCTGTGGAAAATTCCCTCCATGCCTACTGTTCGTTGTTCTGTTTTGATTCCCTTCCTCTCTCTTCCTCATCCCTCTTTGTAACCCTTACTGTTGCACAATGGACAGCCATTCTCTGGCCCTCAAGACATTTGCTTTCAGTTATAGAATCAAAATTAACATTTTTCATATAGTGAAGGCAGAATGTACCCATTATAAAATAGAGAAAATGTAGGGCAAAAGTATAAATTGAAACAAATATAGTTTTTTTTTTTGCCCAAGAATGATTCCTATAAATATGGAATCTGATTTAGAACTATATCATCTTTCTTAGACACACAGCATTACCCAGCTTTCATGTGGCAATATATCATGAGGTCACTGAATATCCATGGAGCCTCCCACATTTCCCAGCCTCCTTGCAGCTCTGTGGAGCACTGTGATAGCATAATTCTGTGTCTCTTGTAGGCTAAAGCATCAGATGCAGTGCATGACCCTCTAGCTTTCTCATCTGCAGATAGAAAAGATCCCATCAGCTCATCCACTTGGCTCTTTGAGTAATTATGTGAAGCACAATGACCCCACTTCATTCCTTCTCCTTGACAGTCATTGTCAATGAACCTGGAGCCCAGTAAGACATTCAGCTGGGATATAAACTTTGGAGACATATCAGAACATAGATGGTATCTTGATCCAGAAGATTAGATAAAGGAGAGTAAGTGGAGAGTGAAGAGAATTAGGATCTAAGGATCCTGGGGCTAATAATACTAAGGACAGGTAAATGCAATAGAAGTCAGAAAAGAAGAAGGAGGAACAGCGATAGTAAAGCAGAAAGAAAATCAAGGCTACGGTGTTCTGAAAGGCAAATGAAGGACACATATCAGGAAGGAAGGAATTTTAATATGAAATGCTGCTGATTCACCAGGTAAGACAAGAGTCAAAACTAGTCCATTAGCTCTAGCAAAGTGGAAGTTGTTTGCTGCCTGGCAAGAGCAGTTTGTTATGGTTTGGTGGAGCAAAAGCCTGAGCAGAGGATCCTAAGTAAGTAGCATCCCTATGTAAAGTTTTGTTGCAGAGAGAAAAAAATAACTTTTGATTTCTTTAAGATGGGAGAAACAATAACGTGATTTTATGCTAATATGAATCATTCAATAGAGAACAATGAAACTGGTGAAATAAAAGAAAAAGAGGAAAATTGTAACAAGGTTTGTGAGTAGGTAAGAGAGAATGAGACCTAATGAATATGGAATAAATTTAATTTAGATATGAGTAAATTGTGAATCCAAGGTAGTTGGTAGTAAAACAGCATAGATGGGAACAGATACAAGTTTGTGAGGAAAAGTTGTATCTTTTCCTTTAATTATACCAGAAAAACAGGAATTAAGGTCATAAGATGAGCACAAGGATGACAAAGAAGGTGTTGAAAGTTTTAGGATAGAAAAAAATCATGATTTGGTTACCTGAAGCCTGAGAGAATGGCTGCACAGGGAAATACAGTCTGGAGGAGAGGCAGTGCCCAGGGGAGGGTCCCAAACTCAGAGACCAGCCGGCCAATGGGTCTGCTCCATCAGCTGTGCTCACCTGCACAGAAATAAGTGCTGATAATGACTCTGCTGTGGGGAGAGAGAAGTCACTGTCACCAAACTGTAGTCTGAGAAGGAAAATGCAATTACTGAAGCCAAATGGGTACTTTTGTCATATTCCATCATTTTCTCAAAATCAGATATTTTGTTTAGTTTTTATTACTTCAAATTGGATGAATAAACAAGACTCAATTATATAATGCCTAAAGGAAACTCACTTGAAACATAAAGACCTAGAAAAAGATATTTATATGTATGTTTATATTTTTATTATTTATATGTTATGTATACAGTGAGTTTCTCTGTAAGTACTACTGTAGAATTACTCAACACACTTTGACATACTATGTCTTCATTTACATTAAGATCAAGATATTTTCTTGACTTTTATGGATTTATTTCTTAAGCCCCTAAATTTTAAAAGTGAAATGACAAGAAAAATATATAATGCTAACACTAATCCAAAAAGGCTATGTATTGTGCTTATGCTAAGATTAGAAAAGTCAATTTCATAGAAAAAAAAATGAATACCAAAGCTAAAGATGAAAGTGATGAACAATTCAAAACATCAAAAGTACAGAAGTCATGAACATTTATAATTCTAATAACAGAGCCTCAAGATGCATGAGTCCAAAACTAAAAGAACTGCAAAGACAAATAGGAAAAATGACAATAGTAATTGAAGATTTGGGCACTCCACTTTCAAACACTGGTAGAACAAGTGAACAGAAAACTACTAAGATAGAAGTCTTAAAAGTATGATCTAATAGATACAGGTAGACGATTCCACTCACCAGCAGCAGAACAAACATTCTTTTAAAGTGCTGATAGCATATAGCAATATGGGACAATTGTGAATCATGGGACAATTTGCAATAAACTTAAAAGGATTCAAGTCATACCAAGTATGTTGTCTAAAACTAATGGAATTCAGTTGGAAATAGAAATTAAACATCAATAATACAACAATAAATAGAAAATTTCCAAATATTTTGAAACTAACCAATTTGTAAGTAGCCTATGGGTCAAAGAAGAAATCCAAAGGGAAATTAGGAAGTATTCTGAACCTAATAGAAATGAAAACAGAATATCAAAATGGCAAGTTGGGTGTAAAGCAATCATTAGAGGAAAACCCGAGTGATTATACTAGAAAACAAAAAATACTAAAAAAAGTTCTCCAATCAAGAACCACAGAGTCCACCTTAAGAATCCAGAATATGAAAAGCAAATGAAACACTAATTATGCCCTTGGATCTGTCCCAGAAATGTGATATAGATCTAACATTCCCCATCAATCAGTATAAAGACAAATGTGTCCACTTAGATCGCCCTACCCAGTGTCTACAATTCCGGGGACAGATGTGGAGTAATGAGTAAATCCTCTATCCCATTTCAGGTGGTAACTTTTTCATGAAGCAAAAGCAGGATGTGCAGTTAGACCTAAAATATACATATTTACCATATGATAATACCATTTACCATATGCTAATAGAAAATCCCTTCTGGAATTTAGCATTAGGTTAGTGAGAATTGTAGCATAAGGATGGTTTTCATCCTTTTTGTGCCCTCACAGATACTGTCATAAAAAGCTGGCATAGCTAGCTGCCTCTGGCCAGTCAACCCGCCAGCCATTTTGAATCAAAATTCACTTACCACCAATTCTAAATTATTTGTTCAAATTTCTGTCTCCTCCCAAACAGACGCTCATAAGGTCAAGACAGGACCTTGTTCTATACATATGTTGGTGCCATTAGCATCCATCACCTTGGCAAATAGTCACCACATAACATTTTTTCTAAGCAACAAACTCGTTTTGTTAATTTCAGGTAACAGTATGCTAAGCTGCACAACAGACAGGTTGAAACACCAGAGCTGGCTAAAGCCGAAAATCCCTAAAACTAAAGCATAAAATAAAAGGCACTAATCCTCTGAAATTTGACAGAAGGCAGAAAAGGTATCAATCTCTCATGGCTTGAAATAAACCAAGAGGCTGTTTGAGACAGTTGACCAGTGGCAAATGTGACCCTTTGGTAGGAGAGAACTAAGAGGCCCCCCGGAGACACTTTGAAACCTATTTCTGTGGCCTTGCTCACCACATTGGTGACAGATTGACCACGCAGCTCAGTAACTCTACTGTGGGTTGGCTATCTGAGCAATCATTTAGCCAGTAATCAGAATGCACCAGGGAAGGCAGGATGGGCCAGACACCCTCTGCTGCATGAGAAGTGAGGCCACGGCCAATGAGAAGAGGCAATGCCCACGCTGTTCAGCTCAGAGCACCAGCCTGGGGCGGATGAGGCAAAATGAGTCTATTTTCCTAATGCAGCTAAGTCTTACCTTTATGGGCATAAACCAAGGAGGAATAGAAAATAAACAGCACATAATTTTGCGATTTTGTAATAAGTTTGAAACTAAACACTAGGAAACCTTCTCAGCCCCTGCTAAGCTGATTCCAATTAAGGCTTCTGGCAGTGTTCCAGCTGTTTTACTCCTCAAATAGCACAGAGCATAACAAGGTTTATGAAGCATTCAAAAGTCAAATACCCTATTAACATAAACATGTAGTGAAATCAACTCTTCTACCAATTTTCGGCTTGCTTTCTCTCTTTCATTTGGGGTAGCTGATGGAAGAGGAAGTCTATTTCCTTTGTGATGCCTTTTGTGTGTTTGCTGGAATGCAAAGCAAGGCCTTCTTTTCATGCAGGGATGGACTAACCGCAGGTTTCCTACTGACAAGGCCACTCTCCTTATAACAAATTCCTTCGAATACTAACTCTGGTACCAAGGCTTGAGTTTTTACTTCCTGTTATAGTGTTGAATCTAAAAAACAAAGAAAATCAGAGCCAGTGATGTTGGTGCCCATGTGTGTTGCTTTGATTCCTGGTGCCCCTCCTGATCTGCTTGGAAATGGATTTGTTAACTTGGACTGCCACTGCCGAGATTTAATGTAAAAAGGGGTCATGACCTTGGCCGTGGAAGTCAAATAAGCTCCAAATTGAAGGATATAAGCAGATAAAAATGTTCAAAGTGAAAGAAAAACAAGCAAAAAAATTGAAGTAATAAATTTTTGTAGAGGGTGAGCTTAAGAAATAAGGAAGAAGGCTATTTTGTCAAAAGCCAGCACCCTTTTTGGCAACCTCCTTAAAAGGTGATAAGTTAAGTGGAACTATGTCTCCCTTAGACAGCATAGAAGATACATCTTCCTCTCACCACGCAGCTCAATGACTTAGAAGAGGAATAAACTAGGCAAAAGTCGTATTTTTTTTTTTAAAGTGACCTACAGAATGGTTCTTTTTTATAGAACATCAAAATGGATTTGCTAAATGAAAATAAAAGATACATATAGGAGCACATGTGTGTGTGTGTTTATAAAATAAAGAAAAGTAAATGTATGTGGGCATTTAATCTGTCATATGGATGTTTATAATCATCAAAATATTATGATTAAATATTAACTACTTTGGTTAACAAAAATACAATGAAAATACAATTCTGGATTTGTAATTCACTTCAATCAAAATACTTATATATTTTCATGAGAATAATTGAGTGTATATTTGAATAAACACAGAAGAATAGTTTATGCATCTTTACTTAATCACTTGATATTCTTATTGAAATACAAATTAAACAAAATAAAGGCCTTCCCCTCAGTGTTTCTATATTGAATTTTTCTCTACATACTTAAGTATTTTAAGACCTAATTCTACATTCCAATGAAACCTATATTCTGTGGTCTCATGTACAATGCATTAAATAAATGTTCTCAATTCCAACTCTATACTGGGCAATTCGCTAGCAAGAAAGGATCCTATAGTGCTTCAAGAAACACATAGATTGAGGGTGGGGCAGACAACCATAGGTCTCTTCAGAATGTGAAAACAACACAAAATTATATGCAAAGCTCAACAGAGATGCTGGAAGAGGGTCCAAAGCAGTGGCAGAGCTGCTTGGTCATACTTGCTAATTAGTCAGAAACACAGCCAGCCCATCTCCTTCCTCCTTTAAAACTTGAGTGCCCTTGTCTAAGTTTCCTTCCCCTTTAGTATGGAGTTCCCTCATCAGTAAAATGAGGATGACCACACCGACCTCATTGGATAGGATTCAAGTGTTTAGTGCCCATGAGGGGCTTTTCAAATGCTCCCTGGTACTCAATAAACACTAGTGGGGTTTTTATTGCTTTTATTGATCCATTTTTCATTAAAACAACTAAATACCAAGCAAGCAGCTTTTGAGGAAGGGAGGCTTATGTAGCTCTCAGTTTTGGAAGCTGTAAGTTCAAACAGCACAGTGCCACTTCCCACAATGAACCCTGACAAATGCTAAGAGTGAGAGATCGTCACATTCCTACCCAGGCGACAGATCACAGTTCAGGGGCTGGGCTTGCTCTTATACCAAGTCTATCTCATGAGTACTCAGGACCCCAAGGAGAGCTACCCCAATCAATGGGTTCCCAAGGCAGCTTCCTCAGTGACCTAAGGCTCTCCCTCTAGGCTCCTCCTCTTTAAGGACCCAACCCCTGTCATACTAGAGACCAAGCTCCCAACACATGAACCCTTGTGGGACACAAACTATGTATCCAAACTGTAGCACCTCTGAAGTGACTCCTCACAAAGGTGGCTGTGTTCATATCAAGTCTTAGAGGAGGAGGTGAAGTCATCGCATAGACAAAGGGAGGGGTGCAGGAAGAGAAGAAAAGCAGTAGCCACCAGAGGATGAAGACAGGAAACGTTGGGATACACTGGAGAATAAAAAATGGTGCAGATTTGTGTCATTGTGGGAAATTGTTAGTCATGGGTTGCCACCAGGTGCTGAGCCAACACTGAGATTGTTCCTCTAAAAAAAAAAGTTATGAGAAAAGCTCTGACATCATTTTTATTAATGAAATGTGCTGTTTGGTGGGATGTACTATTCCAAGGCCAAACACATTTTGTAACTAAAAACTGTATTATTTTCTCTGTTCTAATAGCATTTATCTTAATTGTCTTAAGAGGAATCTGGATGAAGTGGTATTTCCGGAATATATTGGCTTTCTTTTGTATTTTTATGCAATTAGGCATAAAATATCTGGAGAATTATATAATGGATATGCAAATAACCACACCCCTCCCCAATTTACTAAATGTGTTTAGTAAATTGCATTTCCTGTTGAAGGCCTTTGTGTACTCATTGCTATTCCCAGCCCCATTCCCACCCTGGAGGACAGGGATATTCAGCAGACCTGGAATGTTGAAATCCTGCCCTGGTGTGTCTTCAGTTCTGACCCTCAGGATGTTCCTGAGATGTGAACACTGAGCTCTTGGAATATTCTACCTGATAACAGTGCCTTCCTGAGCTTGGAACCAGGTAGTATTTGTATTTGTTCTAACTGCCTCCAACTGACTGGTACAATGTACCTTTACACAAATAATGTATGGGAGTTCACATATGCCACACTCTAACCAGTATTTGTACAATCTAGCTGTCTTTACCAAACTGATGCTTACAACATGGCATCTAGCTTTGGTTTTAATTCACATTCATTCATCTAATAACAAGTGAAGTCAAGCATCTTCTTATGTATTTATCGGCATTTTGTCGGGTATTTCTGTGAACCACTTTCCCCATAGTGCATATCCCTTCTTCATTTTCTATTGTATTGTGTGTCACTGTTGTTATTTTGATTTGAGGAAACACATGGTCTGCATTCTGATCCTTGCTGGTGGTATGCACTGAATATTATTCAGCTCATGCTGCCATAACAAAAGAGAGTGTGTGGTTTAAACAACAGACATTTATTTCTCAGTTCTGGAGACTGGGTAGTACAAAACCAGTTGCTGGCAGAGTTGGTCCTGAGTGAGGACCCTTTTTCTGACCTGCAGATGACAACCTTCCCATTGTGCCCTCACGAGGAGAAGAACAAGCTGTAGTCTCTTCTTCCTCTGCTTATAGGGACACTAGTCCCATCGTGGAGTCCCCACCCCGTGACCTCATCTAAACCCAAGAGTTCTCCAGTAGCCCCGCATCCAAGTATGATCACACTGGGAATTAGGGCTTCAATATACAAATATTTTGGATGAGACACAGCTATCCTATCCATGGAACAGTGGAAGCATTTTTCTTTTCTATTTGCATTTTATCATTTCATATACTTACATAATCTGTCTGTTTAATTTTTATCCTATTAGTTTCTTACAGCCTTTGATTTATTGTCTTTTCATGCCCTGTTTAAGATAACTAAACTCAAAGCTAGCTCATATACTTTTATCTATTCCTTCCAACTTAGAATGCTAATTTTTAAATTTTGCATTTATGTTTCTAATAATATTTGAGTTAGTTTCCATGTATAACATGAAGTAAGGACCAATGTATTCTTTTCACATGCAAAATAGATTGTCCTGCTGCAATTTAGTACCCAGTCCACCTTTTTGTAATTTTGTACTTTGTAATTACACTTCTTAATTTTTTATTTCTCATGAAATTTCTGCTTCTTGTGTGCATGCTTGTGCAGAGGTTCGTAGGTATAGTGAGACTTTATGTAAAATATATTTCTTATGGTGGGGCCTATTTAGAAAAAAATAATTGAAAGTCTTCACACTGCAGCATATGGCTACAAGAAAGGCTTGTGTGAAGAATCACAGTGGTGTTTAATATTTCTGTAATGGACTCATTTGTAAAACATTATATAACATACATTGTTTTCATACTTCCAGAGCCTGGCAGCTGCAGATCCGTGCTGAGAGTCTGCATCCCTGGAGTCTCCCCTAGGTTCCACTTATGAGGAAGAGCCAATTCTTCAACCCCTATGCCACCTATGAATCCAATGCTTCCCAGCCTCCTGGGCTCAGTTCCCAAGAGCACACTCACGTCTACCTGCCTGATCAAATAACCAGTCTTCCCCAGTTTGTCCTGTGAACTGCCAGACTCATCCCCTGGATATAACATCATCTACACCTGAATTTCTCTTGGCTTCCTAGGCATACTCTGACTCATGTGGCAGGTCTCTGCCTGGTTTTGTTTTTGAACCCAGCTTGGATTAAACAGGTCATGCTTGGGCTTGATCCCACAGCTGTTAGCCATCTTAGTGTGGTAGGAAAAAATGGTGCCTGTCTTGGCTATTGTGGACAACTGGGAGATCCTCAGAATCTTTTCAACATGAATATACAATGTAGCCTCACCCACTAGATCATTCTGACAGTGTACTTGATTTCTGATTTCTCCATATCAACATATGACACAATGCCACCTAAGTTTCCTTAGTACCTCTCCCAATTTGCCTTCATTGTATCTACTATAGACACTTCTTAAACTGTCTTTGCATTTTCTTATTTAATTTTATTATATCCAAACTTCTGAGTACCTAAGCTATTCTGAGAGTCCAGTATTAAATCCAGTAAAATCCCTCTTTTCATTTACCACATTGAGAACCTGTTTATCTGCTTTAAAATCTCAGATCAATCATCACTCAACAAAGCACGAGGGGTCTAACTAGACTTAAACTCTACCGTCAGGAGATCCACCTCTGGGAACTCTGCTCACAAAACTCTAGAACAACCACCATGATGTAGGGCCAGAAAACACTCTCCAATGCACCCCACTTCATACTGCACAGAACTCCAAACAGCAACTTAATGAGAAACACAAAAAGAGGAAGAAGGATTGGACAGCCTCTGGCTACTACTCATGTTTGCAATGAACACCTCAAGAAAAAATGGAAAGAAAGACACTTGGGGACAGATAACCAGCATATATTCTCATTGGCAATTTTGAACACTACAACAGAAATGATTCCTTAATTTTTTTCATTAAGAACCTTCTTTCCTCTCTTTTTCTATCTCTCTCTCAATCTCTCTTTATATTGTGTGCTTAATGGTTCATGAACATTTGTACAAATACATATTGGTCTCACTTTACTAATTTCTAGCACTTTTGAAGGTAGTTATTTTTCATGATTCTGTTTTTTTGAGACTCATTTTTTATTAGAATAATTTTTTGTCTTGTCTATTTCTCTTGATTCTCTTTCTTTTGCTAACAACTAAATTCTGTTGTTCTCTACTCTTTCACTAATATTTTACTTCTACTTTCTCTCTTTCCTCAAATTCATCATATCCTACATTTTTTCTGCATTTTATTTTCACCTTTTGAAATAAAAAACTCTTTTGCAAACTTACTGTTTTTAATCTTGGCAATTGTTTACCATATCATTTCTGTTTACTGTGACAATTTACATTGTAGATGTCACTATAGGAATTAAGTATTTAGTTTAATACTGTGTTGGGGTAAGGTGAGGCATTGCATCCCCCAGGGAGGTGAGATGACGAAGTCATCACACATGAACAGACTCCAGGAGCCAGGCTTGGTGGCAGTGATCTCATTTTATTGTGGATGAGTTACAGTTTATATAGGGCCTGTCTACCAATCATAATTGTATAAGCCAGCAGTACAATATCTTGTAACTAATCATCATAAAGATCAAAATTAACCATGCTATGGGGAAGTAAGGGAGCCTGCCAAGAGGGTGGGGACAGCAGGAAGGGTCACCCCTGGAAGTTTCCAGTGGCCTGTCCTTTTCACTCACACTGAGATGTTTTCTCACCTATAGCCATTCCATGGCTGTCATCCACACTGAAGGCTTGTTCTTTCCCACATTTTCCCCCTTTTATTTTTGTATGCATGTACTATGATGGCTTTCTTAATTTCTATCTTATTAACTTAATTGTGTAGATACTTTATAAAGACATATAGTATAACAATACAGATAACACCTATGCCAGCGATAACCTAGTTGGTGGGGTCAATCAGAGCAGAAAACTTACCCAAAACCTCTGAAGGAAGAAAGGGTTGAGGATTAGGTTTTCTTTAGTTTCATTTAAAATAAGAATATGGGAATGCAGAATCATAGTGAAATTACTAAAGGCTATATTCCAGGGCCCTTTTGACCGTTCTACTAATTCAAGCTGGGCCTTTGTAACATTTTCCACAGGGATCACTGTTTGACAGACATACAAATATTGAGGACTAAAGGGTATCCTAACATTCAGTTGAAGTATATCAATGTTTTCATCCATGAGATCAATCTGTTGTTGTAGCATTAGGATACTTCCTGCAATTGCACGTTAAGTTGCTCTAATACAGTTAAGGCTTCAGCGGAGAATTGAACTACCTGGTTGATAGTGGCAATGTTAGCTGTAGTCTGGGTTAAAGCCATGGCAGATGCTGCTGCAGATAGGGTGGCAGCAATAATGGCAGTAGTAATATCAAAGTCCCATTTTGGACATGAGAGGGAGATCTCTTTGGTGAAGTGTACCTGTTGGACAGAGGATTTTCATCTTTTGGGAACCATAATATGGGGGGGGGTCCTCATGAGCTCCACTGTCTTAATGGAGTAATTCCAGCAATTGGTCAACATACAGGAGGAATTAGTACAGTTAACGTGACAACTGGTGAGGTGGATTGAAGAATGTATAAAGAAAAAAGGTGGTTTAACACACATGTGCTCCCCTCACCAGTAGCATGGGTAGCAACAGGGGAATCAAAGGAGCCATCAAACCAGATTGCACCCATGGTGACAGTAGGACTAATATCCATGCATTTATAAGATCCACATATTAATTGTTCACCCAATTGTGCAAGACCAGGGGATTGTCTGTTTTTTCAGTTCTGGACACTAGTCATCCAGTTCATGTGTTTCTCAAAGGTATTGTCTCTAAAGTAGAATCCTCCCATGATGTAGGGCCAAGATCAACTAATGAGCTCATCCAAGAGGAAGAATGGTCAGATGATGGAAAGGGAGTTTCTCCATGTTATGGTCTCTAGAGGCATCTAGAGGTCTCTGTATATTTGTGCCATGGGCAGGGCCGCAAGAATGGTTGGGGCCATGAGTGGAGCTCTCTAGCTTGAGGAGGCATGGTAACCCCTTTAGGGAGGTCACTACTTGTAATTGTTCTTGATTCCCCTTCTAGAGAGAGGGGCCTATACCCTACAATACCCCCTCTCTCTAGTTCCCAGGGAGTGCCATTATGGAAGCATAATACACACTGGAATATTCCCTTCATGTTGGAAACTTTAGCAGGAAGTGAAAAGATTCATGTATGATTGACTTTAAGTTATAGGTTCCGAGGATACTGTACTATAGAATCCAAGGTTACAGGACATTGAGAGATAACACTAGTAGCAAACAATAAGGGTAAGACTGTATCATCTAAGCCAACAGATGACAAAATTCCGGAAGTTGGTGCTCCTACCCATCATGCATGTGCTTGTGAGTTAGCGGTAATAATGGAACACATTAACAGAAAAAGAGTGCCTGCTCCTGGCTCATGGCCTGGGTCATATCCTGGGCTTATTGAGCCACTCTTTTTATGTACCCCCAAGTTATTTTTTGTGCTCTTCTACAATGAGATCATCTGTGATGGTGTGCATTGCTTCTTCTCATTAATGGTGGGGGTGGGGGTGTCAGGAGGCAAAGCATTATCTGGGGTGTCATTAATAGAGAGCTTCTTCAGGTGATTCGCTGGTGGTTCCATGATTCTGGTGGGGGATTCATGTTGTAGGATTGGGTGTATGTTCTTTGCCGGGATCCAGATGGTCTGAGAGTCCCTTTCTGGAAACACACAAGCAAAACCTTATCCTTGTTTTCACAGTGGATGTGGGCAATTCCATTGATTAGCCATTGAGTTCTTCCAGTGGACTAGGAGGAGCCAGGTAGTGTGGGGGAACCATACCCAATGCTTAACAGCTGGGGAAATGCCTGATGCATCAAAGGTTACAAATTTAAAGTTATTAATGATTGTGTCAAGAGAGTATTAGGGTCCCCTTTATTTTCCCCCTTTTATTTTTGTAATTGAGTTTTTAGGGTTAGTTGGGCTCTTTCTACTATACCTTGTCCCTGGGGGGGGGGGTTATACAGGATACCAGTTGTATGAGTGAAGTTCTAATTATGTAGGAATTTGCCGCAGTCTGGCTGGGCACAATTCAGGAGCCACTTGTCAAAAGAAACTAACTTTATTTTTAGAACCACACAAGATAAACAAAACAGCTCCTCAGGAAAAAACCCTCAGAGCCCAACTGCCACCACCGGCTTCCCACAAGCCACACACCCCAACAACCTCTTCCTCCCACAATCCTCCTGCTCTTGAGGCCGATTGGCTGGGTCGCATGGGCGGAGCCAAAAAAGTCCCCCAATGAGCAGCTCCGTGGTCTGAAAGGGCAGGGAAACAGCCCAATGAGCATCACCGCAGAGGAGCCTATCAGCTAGATGTTGCTGGGGCCGCTGTGAGCCAATCATCAGCTGGCAGTCTGAAAGTTTGCTGGGGCCCCTTCAGCTCATCAGCTGGCAGTCTGAAAGTTTGCTGGGGCCCCTTCGGCTGTGGTTCTCAACAGGAATTCTTTAAATTTTTGCATGGGCCACACCATTATCTGTTTTGATTGCCCAAGGTACACCCATGCAGAGTATGCTTGCTTTAATGCTTTGAGGACATGGTTAGCTGTTTCTCCTGTCAAGGCAGCAGCATATATGAAGTAGGAGAAAGTGTCGATGATAACATTGATAAACTTCAGTTTTCCAAAAGAGGGAATGTGGGTTACATCCCTTTGCCAGAGTTTATTGGGTGCAAGCCCTCTGGGATTGACTCCTTGTGGTTGTAGAGGTCCTAGTGGGACTAAAGAGGCACAGGCTTTGCAGGTATGTATAAGATGTTTAAATTGTTGAATTGTAAGATCTGGAAACAGTCTTTTAATTGCTGCAGGGGAAAGATGAAGTTGTGCATGTAAATATCTGGCTTGTTCTGAAGCCAGATTTATAATTAGGTAGTCAGTGTAGTTAGGTAAATTGGGTCTAATATCGAGTGAAATCTAAAATGGAGGCCATGCTGGGAATGACTCAGGGAAAACACAGGACAACTCAAGGAATGTAATGAAGTCCTGAAAAGGCCCTAGGCCAAAGTCCACCTCAAAGAAATGTTAATGGAGCCCAGGAAACAGCCCCCAACAGATTTGGAGATAGCCCATCCTAGAGAAATGATAAGCCCATCCCAAAAGGTGATAATTGGGCCCACCTGTGTCCTAACCCCTTCAACCTACATTCCATCACCAAAACTATAAAAAGGGGAAACAACTGCACTTCCACGGATTCCAACTCTTGGGTCCCCTTCTTCCTCCTGGAGAAGTCTTTTCTGCTGTCCTTTAATAAACTTCTAATTTCTATTCTGACCTTGCCTAGGCGTGCTTCTTTGGTGTTATTCTTCAACATTGGGGAAGCAAGAACTCGTCACCGGTCAACAGCGGTATTAGTTCCATACTAGATAGAGAGCTAGTAAAACAATCTGTCCACTTCATGATTGCCTTCAGCTAGGGGGCCTGGAAGGCCAGTATGGGAATCTAAGATTCTGGATATACCAGGGTTGATGTCTCTTTTCAATGAGTTCCTTCATAGTAAAAATCATAATGTCAATGAAACTTTGGGTGGGAAAGTGGAAAACCCAAAGTTATGGTATAATTTTACAGCATAGTGACTGTCAGAGAAAATATTAACGAGACCCAGGTGGGCCTTTAAAGTTCCCATAATTGATTGTATCTCTCCCACTTGTACAGACCCATTTTGTTTCCCCTTGAGGATGGTTTAAGGCTTGGAATGTATGGTGGCACCCCAGGTCTCATTGTTAGCATCAGTGAAAGCTGAGACTGCATTGGGAATAGGTACCCTTTTGGGACAGCATGTTCCAAAGCTTGAATGGGCAAACTCTTAAGGCCCTGTTGGAATCTAATAGAGGGGTAGTGACAATTGATTTCTTCACTCAAGCCTTCCAGTATAGCCTGGAATAATATTGTTTTGTACTATATAATCGAATAACTTCTTTCTGAGAGGGGTTAAAATGTCAGGCTCTTTGTTATATAAATGTTTGGCTAAAGTCCACAGTTTTAGTGCTAGGAATCCAATATCATTGAAAAGTGAGGTGGCCTTTTGAAGCTTGCTGAAAGCTATGTGTGACCAATAAAGAGGTCCCTTTTGGCAAAGTACTCCAATTGGTAGGTAACAGGGCTAGAAAAGGCAAGGATGGATTATACCTTTCTAACTGTATGGATGCCACATTGTCATTAATTTTTTGTAGGGTTACACTTGCCTCCATGGGTATGGTGTCTAGGGGAACTGGGATGGGCATCCTCCTGTAATAAGGAAAAGAGAGGCTGTAATTCCTGGGACAGCATTCCAAGAAAAGATCTTATCCAGTTTATTTGTCTGCACAATTGTTGCAATTTGGTAAGAGTGTAGGTATCTTTGATTAATAACTGTGGATGGGCAGGGAAGATTACATCACCAATGTTATATCCCAGGAAGGTAAAAGGGGCTATCTTTTGGACTTTCTCAGGTGCTCTAGTGAGCCCTATACTCTATAGATTAGCTACCAATTGCCGCAAGATTAGGTCTAGTGTGTCAGTATCCTCATGGGCTATGAGGATATCATCTATGTAATGCATATTGAGGCACTGTTGATGTAAGGACCTTGTAGCATGGCTGACATAGAGCTGACATTAAGTGGTGATATTTTTTATCCCTTCAGGTAGTACATTCCATTGATACCTCCTGGCAGGCATCTGACAATTGGTTTATAATCTGAAAAGGCAAAATATGAATGGTCTCGAGGATGTAATGGAATGGAAAAGAAGCAGTCTTTTATGTTTACCACATGAATGTGTTAAGTCTTTGAAATTCCAGAGGGGGTGAGGCAACCCAGGTTGAAGGGTTCCCATTTTTACCATATGTTCATGGTACAATCATGAAGGAGCCTCCATTTCTGGGTCTTTCTTCTGAATTACAAATATTGGTATATTGTGGGGACCAACTGAGGGCTCTATATCCGTGTCCAATTGTTCAGTAACAATTGCTTTCGAATGTCTTAGTTTCTCCTGGGGAATAGGCCACTGCTCAATCCAAATGGGATCCATTGTGTCCCATTGTAGGGGGATAGCTTTAGGGAATGAGTTCAGCAGAACAGTGGCCCTTAGAATGGGAGTTTCTCCCTGATTATCCTGTTTTATCATGTACTAAAATCTCACTATAAAAATCCTTGTCAGCAGTGGTCAGCATGACATCTATATTGGTAAGGATGTTTCATCCCATAGATTGCAGGGGATTCTTTCCTTCAATAGGGGGTAATGGCTCTGCAATTATCATCTGGATCCTCCCAGATTACTGGCTGGAATGTCTCCCTAGAAGGTTGGAGGCCCCCAGTGCCCCATATGTTGGATACCTGCCTAGTCTCCTAGGGCACGGCTTGGGTCTCTTCCCATCAGAGCAGTGTCATGCCCACTCCTGTGTCCACCATTCCCCGCAAGGGTTGACTGTCCAGTTTGATTAACATCCTAGCCTTGTCCATTCTTATAAGCATAAAACAGATAACTTTGGGATGGAGGATCCCTCTTGTTAGTGGGGCTGAGGGTTGCCCTTTTTCCCATTTAAAGGAAGTGGCCCAAGCTTAGTTCTGCAGTCTTCAGCCCAGTGCTACCCCCTTTGGCATTTGGGACAGATCGATGGGGGCTTTAGTGAGGTAGACTGATTGGAGTAGGGGCACTGTTTTTTGAAGTGAGGAGTGCCACTGCAGCTCCAGCAAGTAGACCCCTTGTTTGGCCCTGGAAGATTGGTTTGGGGAGATGTAGAGTTGGTGGTCATGGTAATAAGGGCAGCGAGGACGTGGTTGACTAGGTTAGTTTAAGTACCTAGGTCCTTTGTTGCTCACTCTAACCATTTAAAAACTTATTTCTAACAGGGGCTATGGCGGTTCTAGTCTCATAAGTTGTGCCCTCCTAGACCAATACCTTAATGAACTTTTCTGTGGCACCCTCATGAAAGACCTTGCACATTACAGCCTGTGTAACTCTGGAGAGAAATTCTGGGAACCATTCATTGGGTTTTTGAATTAAGGAACTGAGCTGGACTTCAGCCTGCACAGAGAGGACACCCTTAAAGGTGCTCTGTGCACACAAGTGGACCTGATCAAAGTATTGGGCCACTCCAACAACAGCCTGATGTTGGGGGGGTACTATGGTTTCCTTCACCCTTAATCATATCCGTGGTAATGGCAACTTGGGCAGCAGCATTGCAGATGGCCTGTTGGTCACATTCATAATTAAAATAAGCTTTCCACTGTAGGAACTGTGATCTTGTTAAGATGGCCTGCATGAGCATGATCCAATCATAGTCTGTAGATTATCTGCCCACTGGTCCATCAACTGCTCCATATAGGGAGAATCCAGACCATGTGGCCTTATGTATGGCGGCTAGATCCTTTTGGGTTGGAGCGGTCCAAGGCTGATTTGCTGCATTGGGCCCTACATTGGGCCCTACATTGACAGGGAAAGCCTAGATGGCATGGGACCTCATCTTAAGTAGGTCTGAGTACTGATTCAAAAATAAGTTATTAGGGTAGGTTATTGGTGTGGCCTGAGGAGTTGGAAGAGACTGGCCACTAGATAGCCGTAGAGGACAAGGATAAAGGGAGTGTTCAATGGGTGGCTGCTTGCAAGAGGCTGACCCGGCATTTGTGGGCTGGGTATGGGGATGGGCCCCCTTATTCGGGTGGGCAGGTGCTGGTGCCTCAGAGGAATTGTCAGTGGAGGCTCCTAAGGGTGCATTTCCTTCCATGAGGAGGGGACTGGCAGTGGCAGAGGAATCTTCAAGTCGAAGGTCAGGTCTTTCAGCTACAAGGACATTGTGCTGGCTGACAACATTGTCCTCCATTGTTCCTCCCAAACATGCTATGATGGTGGTATGGACTGGAAAGAAGGGGTGGGGGTATGCCTGGCCTTCTTGAATTTTCCTCTTCCAAATCATCACAAGGACACCATGCCAGAGCTCTTTGTCTCAGAGTGTGTCAGTGGACATCAAGGGTGCCAAGCAAACTACATTGTCCCAGAAGTCAAAGATATCTGGGTCATTGGTTTTGAGACTGCGGCTACAAACAAGCACCTGAAGGGCTTTAATTTGTGGCTCTCTCTGAGAGGGAGAAACGGAACGTTGCCCATAATGGAAACGGTCATTAAAGGGGAAGGATCCTGAGCTCTAAGAGCCAAAGAAGAATGGCCACTGTGGCACTCAAAAGGAAGAGAAGTCCTTGAATCGGGGCCACTGATGTTGAGGGAGTAGGTGGAAGGAATAGGAGATATGGAAAAGATGCATCAGGTTGAAATGTGCTATTAGGGAGGGAGACTTCCCTGGCTGTCACCCCAGGGCCATATATCCATCACTGTGTCTCGGAAGCAAAGTGTGGCTGTAAGCCATGACTTTCTTGGTTCAGGCACTGGGGAGACCAAACCCTTATGTGTGCCTTCCGGATGAACCAAGGAGCTCCCAATTTGTGACTAACCAGGGAGCAGGGGTGCAGGGGAGGTTATGTTCCTCCCTAACAAATCCTAACACAAAGGCAACAAACCGAAACCACAAACTTTTGCCGCCCCGCCCCCCAAGCAAAAGGGGGCAAGAGGTCTAAGCACTCACCGGGCTCAGAAATAAGGTGATCGGGGCACTCACCTAGCCTTTGTTGCCACAAAACAAGTTGTTCCATGGGGGCCCCACTTTGGGCACAAGATGTTGGGGTAAGGTGTTGGGTTGGGTCCTGTGGGGAAGTGAAGCGACAAAGTCATCACACAGGAATAGACTCCAGGAGTCAGGCTTGGTGGCACTGAGCTTGTTTTATTGAGGAAGAGCTACAGTTTATATAGGGCATGTCTACCAATCATAATTGTATAAGCCAGCAGTACAATATCTTGAAGCCAATAATCATAAAGATCAAAACTAACCTTAATATGGGATAGTTAGGGAGCCTGCCAAGCAGTCAGGAATATCAGGAAGGCTCACCACAAGATGTTTCCAATGGCCTGTCCTAGAGCAAACAGGTGTTCCTATTTGCTCACACGGAGAGGTTTCTCAGCTATACCCATTCCATGGCTGTCATCCACATCATGGGCTGGTTCTTTCCCACAATATTGTGTATTGTTTACATTAATAGTTATTATTTGTCTCCCTCTACCCATGAGTTGCTAGAAAACTTCATGAACACTATAAGTTCTTGGTGTAGAATCTCTGTCACCTTGACACATACTGATAATTGGATAGACACACAAACAATATGGAAAAGCAGGAAAACAAACCATCCCAAACATACCAAAATATCTGAATAACAGAATCCACTGACACTACAGTGGATAAAATGTAAGAGAATAAATTTAGAAAGTTCATAGTTAAACTGATCTAAGAGGTAAATGATATAAGGAATGAAAGCAGAGACAAAAAATATATATAATCTTGTAAATAAAGTTGATCCTGGAGAAGAGATGTTAAGAGACTATGAACAGAACTTTCAAGAAATATGGGCTAATGGAAAAAGGCCAAATTTAAGATTTATCAGGCTAGATGAAGCCTTAGAGATACAAAATAAAGAAATGCACAAACTTTTCAGTGGAATATAAGAAATTTTCCAAACCTTAAGAACAAAATGGAAAATCAAATGTATGAGGTATACAGGACTCTAAATATGTAACATTACAACTTACCCACACCAAGGCAAATTATTATGAAAGTGTCTAACATACAGAATAAGGAAAGAATTTTAAAGGCCATCAGAGAAAAACAAAAGGTAACATTTAGAAGGAAACTAATCTGAATCTGCTAACATCTCAATCCATCCTCAAAGCTAGGAAGTTTTGCAATAATATATACCAAGCTCTCAAGGAAAATAGATGAAAACTAAAAATACTATACACAGCAAATTTAAGTTTCAGAATTGATGATGAAGGAAAAACCTTCCATGATAAACAAAAGTTAAAAGAATTCCCAACTAGAAAGCCTGAAGTACATGCACAATAAAATATTTCATAACAAAGAAATAAAAAATAAGAATGAAAGCAAAAAGAAAGAGGAACTACATTAGGAGAATAGTCAATAAAATGGGAAACTAATACAAATTAAAAGCTAGAAATAAATCAAAATGACAGGGAATAAAAATTATTATTCAAAAATAACATTGATTTTAAATGGCATAAATTCAACAACCAAAAGACATACGATGGCAAATTGTATTAAAAGAAGATCCCCAAAATACGCTATCTTCAGGAGACATTCTACATAGGCAAAGGCATCCACAGTCTGAAGGAGAAATAATGGGAAAAATATATTACATGGCTCTCACAAACAAGCAAGTGTTTCTATCATCATATCATTAAAAAAAAAGTGGACTTGAAGACAAAGTTAATTAGAAGACACAAAGATGATCATTTTATACTGCTTAAGGGAACTATACAAAAATCAGAAATAGCAACATTAATACTTACACTCTAATCAATGGAGTGTCTACTTACATAAAACTTATATCAAGTAAAAAACAGACCACAACAAAATCATACTGGATGATTTTAACACACCACTTGCATCACTGAATAGATCTTCCAAACAAAAACTAAATAAACAAAGTACATAACTAAAAATACAATTAATAATTTAGACAGCACCCATATATAGAATATTTTCTCTATCAATGACTAAATATGCATTCTTCTCAGTAGCACAAGTTTTCTAAAATAGACCCTATCTTAGGCCACAAAGCAACTCTTAGAATGCATGATACACATTCTAACAGATCATAATGAAATGAGATTAGAAATCAGTGATAAAATAAAAAAAAAATGATGCTACTCTAACACCGGAAGACTAAATAATACACTATTGAATAATGACTGGATGGTAGAAGAAATAAGAATTAAAATAAAAACAAAAAGATACATAGAGGTAAATGAGAATAATAATACAACATATCAAAGTCTCTGGGACACTATGAATGTGGTTCTAAGGAAAGTTCATAACATTCAACTTATTCACTAAAATAATAGGAAGTCACCAAATAAATAATCTAACATTAAATCTTAAGGACTTAGAAAAAGAAGAACAAATCCACAACAATACAATAGAACATAGAAAATATTTAAAACCAAATCTGAAATTAATGAATTTGAAACAATAACAAAATTTTTCAAAAAAATTAATGTAACAAAAAGTGTGTTCTTTGAAAACAAATAAATAAAATATATAAACCCTTAGCCACACTAACCAAAAGAAAGATGGAAAACACTTAAATTATTAAAATCTATGATGAAAAAGGAAATGTGACCAAGGTCATTACTGAAATGTAGAAGAAAATCAAAGAAACTATTTTGAAAATTAATACTGTATTAAATTTGAAAATCTTGAATGCACTGACAAATTTCTAGAGATATATGATTCACCCAAATTGAACCAGGAGGATATAGAAAATTTAAACAGATCAACTTCAAGTCATGAAATTGAAGATGCCATCAAAAGCCTACCAAAAAATGACTGGAAGTATTTGCAGCAAAGTTCTACAAGACATTCAAAGAGAACTAACACCATCATCCTCAAAGTATTCCACAAAATAGATAAGGAGTGAATCCTACCAAGTTCATTCTATGAAGCTAGTATCACCCTGATTATCAAGGCCTGATAACTTCAGACTTATATAGTGGATGAACAGAGATGCAAAAATTCTTAATAAAATAATGGATATCACACATGAAAATACATTTAAAAGATAGTTTTCAATGACCAAGTGGATTTAATCCCAAGGATATGTGTTTGGTTCAACCTACAGAAATCAATAAATATAATTCATCACAAAAATAGATTTAAAAACAAGAATCATTTGATTATCTCAATATAAACAAAAAAGAATTGGATAAAATGTTACATCCATTCATGTTTAAAACACTAGAAAACTTAGGGATAGTAGGAAAAAAATGTTGATGACATGATTCTATAGTTCAAAAACAAAACAAAACAAAAGTTTCACCAGAAAGCTGCTTACAACTCATAAATGAATTGAGCAAAGTGATGGGATATAAAATTAATGCCCATAAGTCAATTGTGTTTCCAAATATCAATGACAAAATAGCTGAAAAGGAAATTAGGTAAACTGTCCTAATTACAATAGCCTCATAAAAATAAAATAAATAAGCTACTTATGAATCTATCTAACAAATGAGGTGAAAGGTCACTACAATGAAAACTATAAAACACTAATGAAAGAAATTTTGGAAGACTCTAGAAAATTGAAAGATCTCCCATGTTCTTGGATAGGCAGACTTAATATTGTCAAAATGGCCATACTATCAAGAGTGCCATACAGATTAAATGCAATTCTTATTAATTCTGATATTTTTCATAGAAATAGAATAATTAGTCACTAAATAATTAGTTATTTGGAAAAATAAGAGGCCACCCAGAATGGTCAAAGCAATTCTTAGTGAGAAAAGTAATGCAGAAGGCATCATAATACCAGGCCTTAAATTATATCACAAAGCTACAATAACAAACAGCATATTATTAACACCAAAACAGGCATGAAGATCAATGGAATAGAAGACACAGAGAAAAACCCATATGAATTCAGTTATCTCATGCTACACAAAGGCACCAAAAAACATATATTGGAAAAAAAGTCTTTTCAACAAATGGTGCTGGGAAAACTGGAAATCTACCTGTAGTAGAAGACAATTTAGTTCCTATTTCTCATCCTGTACAAAATTCTAATCAAAGTGTATCAAAGACATGCATATTAAACCAGAAGCCCTCACCTACTTGAAGAAAATATAGAACCAACACTCAAACATGTCAGTGTAGAAACATTCTTCCTTAACAAGACTCCTAAAGCACTAGAAGTAAAATTTTAAAAATCAGTAAATGGCAATAAATGGGATGGTATTAAATACACCTCAGATAATGCACTAATTTCAGAATATTCAAAGAACTGAAAAAGCTTAACATCAAAATATATGTATATGTATAGGTGAGTGTGTTTATTAGAGAGAGAGATAAACACACACACACACGTGTGTGTGTGTGTGTGTGTGTGTGTGTTTATTGATTGATCATATATATATATATATATATATATATAATCAATCAGTGGCCAGGAAGACATATGGATGGTCAACAAATAAAAAAAGTTGCTCAACATCACTAGCAATTAAAGAAATAAAAATTAAAACTACACTGAAATTGTGCAGCTACTCAGGAAATCAGCATGGCAGTTCCTCAAATATCAGAAATGGAACCACCATTTGATCAAGTTATAACACACTTCAGAAACTTCAGAAAAAAATTAAGCCATGTGAAAGGGACTTTTTAAAAGAGCTACTCCTACTCCCACTTCAGACCTCTATGGGAGGTCTGCTTTCCTTTTGGTAAGCTTGGAATTCTGTATTGCCCCTTTTATTCCTCCACTTTCCCCTTTACTAAAACCTCACCTATCATGTTTTCTTGAAGCAATATCTTTGAAACCTTGAATACACATAGTATGTGGGTACACATACTTTTTTGAATTCTAATTATTCTCTCTAGAAGAATAACACTCTGCAGGTGCTTTAGCAAATCAGAAAGGTATGGACCCTGGGTAACTTTCCAAATCTCCATGTAAATATGAGGAAAAGTAAGATTTCTTTCTATTTCTGTCATGGGCTCTCTATGATATAAACCTTAAGCATCTCTCTCTCTCTCTCTCTCTCTCTCTCTCTCTCTCTCTCTCTCTCTCTCTCACACACACACACACACACACGTATTTTATAAAATAAAGAAATCTAAATCCATAATTGGAAAAATTTACTTCTTTCTAAAGGCAACATTATCTGGAAAAGTACCCTGGCTGACAGTGTAAACAACCTTTTCAAACCAATAAAAAAAAAAAAAAAAAAACCAAAAAAAAAATTTACATAGCAGTTTGTTTTCCCTGTCTAGGCCCTGGGGTGTACATACTCATATGGAGAAGTTGTAAGAGGCTGCTCTTAGATGAAATAACTAGCTACTCCTAGTCTAATTTTTTTCAAAAAATATGTACTGAAACCTTGAAATTTTCTGTTTCAAATAACTTAATATTTCCTCTTTTGGTCTTGGCTACCAGAAGAATTGTAGAAAATGATATGCTCTCCTTGTGGCAGTCCAAAGCTAGATTGAGCATCAAGGTTGAATCTCCTATGAATTATTTATATGCTAAAATATTCTAGTTATGTTAATGCCAAAATATAATGGTAATCTAAAATACTGTAAAGTATTATATTTCTGTGGAGAGAGTAAGAATAAAGCCCATTTTATTCAGTAAATAACCCATATATATGGTCCATATGCCTCCAAAAAGTAGATATTTCTAAGATGCATGTTTTGAATTATCATAATAGCAGTAAAATCACAAAAAAAATTGTAAGATAAATGTTAAAGTTACCATGAAGGTGCATGAATTACTCTTTGCAACATATGGTATTAGAACAACTGATTATCCAAATCCAAAGAATTAAATTGAATCCCTGCATCTCCCCATACATAAAATTTAACTCAAATGAATCATAAACCAAAATGCAAGTGATGAAACTAGAAAACTCTTATAAAAATATAAGTCTAAGTATTCACAAACTTGGGTTAGGCAAGTTTGTTAGGTAAGACATTAACATTCTAATCATAAAAAATTATAGATTAGGTTTCACCAAAATTAAAAATTTGAAACTTCAAATAATACCCACTAGGTGAAATATTTTTAAAAAGTAGACAATAACAAGTACTAACAAGAATGAGGAGCTACTTCAGATTTTCTACTATCATGGCTGGGATGAACATAAAATGACAAAATCACTTTGAAAAATAAGTGCAGTTTCTTAAAATGTGAGGTACAAATCCAGAAATTCACTACTGGTTATTTACCCAAGAAAAATTAAAACATATGTCTACATACAGTTTTGTTCATGAATGTCCATAGCAACATTATCAATAACAGCATAAAATGGAAATAGATAACAGAAAATGGAACACAAAATATAGCATATTGTACAATGGAATAATGAAATAAGTAGTGATGAATTTTGTAACATAAGTGTTCCTCAAGGATATATTAAGTAATAAAAGTCATTCATAAAGGATACTATGATTAAATTTATATAAAATTCTAGCATAGGCAAATCTTAGAGATGAAAGCTGAGTACAGATTAACTAAGGTCAGTGGAGAGAACATGCCAATGGACATGACATTACTTTGGGGGATGATAAAAATGTTCAAAATTAGATTATGATTCTGATTTCACAACTCTGAAAGTGTACAATTAAAATAAATAAATTTTATTATGTGATATCTCAAGAATTCTGCTTAAAAATAAAATATTCTATTGCTATTATGAATCATTATATTTATATTTGTTGCTGACCTCTTGCTTTTTTTAATGTATTTTTGTTCCTACCATTTGACTCATCACAGCACAAGTATCAGTTTAGATTAATGAACACTGGGTATTGCTATTCTGAAAAGGGGAACTGTATAGGGTATTTCCATCACAAATAAAATGAAGCATAAGTGATGGTGCAAAGGTTATGGCATGAGATGATTTACTTCTTTGCAAAAGACATTCCTTTGTTCATTTGTTCTGTTTGTGCTAGCTATCCCACCACCATCAGCATGCATGAATTTACTGATGATATTCAAGGAGGAAAGCCCATCATTATTTCATTACTGGGCATTCACTCAAAATATTTCATGAGCATTCTCTTTAAAACATAGAAAAGAATTTGAGGTTGTAAGAAGAAAATGGATTTAGCTTCTTAGGAAAGCACAAGAAATTGTATTGTATCTCTTCTCCTGAGGAGATGAAATTCTCTCAAACAGAAAGACAAGAAGTAACTGTAATATAGAAATTTGAATTCTATTTATATGATTTAAACTCCAAATTAATGCCCCTTTCCCAGGAAGTTTCTCATGCTACAGTTCACCTGATGAAATATATTTATATTTTATAAAAGAAATGATAGGAACCCCATAGATTCTATTTTTTCACACACACACCCAAAAATTGTTTTGGTTCATTAATGCTTTCCTTATTTCTACTTTCCTCTGGAAATTTTTTCTCAGAACAATTTTTTTGATAAATAAAAATATGAACACTGCTTATTTACTTACATAATTTTTAAATGAAATTAAAACTTAATTTTGTATGATTCATGTATTGAGAAAATTCTTAAGGTAAAATAGTATGGTTTATTAAAGTACCATAGTTATTTAATTTACAGCTATGATAGAGACAGAATATTTGGTAAATTATAATTGATATTACATTCCTCCATGAAAATATAGTTCATAGAATTTCTAAGAAGGAGACATTTTCACAATACATTTATTAGAAAATATCTGCTTAAAAAACAAACAACTAAGTTATTTAACTCAGATTGCATAAAGTTTCAAATATTTAAGTAGACAATCATTAAAAATATAGCTGTGAAGCAGGTTCATTTTGTACTGATTATCAACTTATTAGTTACACATAGGCAAAAGAAAAAAACAGAAGCCTAGGATTCATTGTGAGTTGGTCTGAAGGCTCAGGGGTCACTAAAAAGGTGTAAAACTAAAGGTAAATGACAGTATTAGCACAATCAATATCAGGGTTCTTAGTCTTTAGACTTCCAACATAGAGAGGCTGATATGATGATCCCACATAAGCCACACGTCTTTAAAGAATTATGAAATGGTTCTAAAATTGTTGACCCCTAGCTTCTGATGAAATCTCACATACAAATCTTGTCTGGAGAAAGCCACAGTTCCTTCAAATATATCCATTGAACTAATTTTAAAAATAGAAGTTTAAAATGAGAAGATTAATAAATACAAGAGCAAAATCATGAGTCAAAATCAATAGAAAGGACAAATAACAAATTTTTAAAAACCCAGGGATTTCAATAATGAAATACAGAGTCCATAACTTAGTATAAATATTTTTAAAAAGTAAAATATTGAATAAACACTGATTTTTGAGTGATATTGATAAACCCAGCTAATTCCCTCTTAATATTGGGCGCCATCTCCCCACATATTCATGAAAGGCTTTACTATAGAATACTGCAATTTCTAAACTTGCCTGTAATGCCTGCTCGTGCCTTGAACTCACTCATGCCTGGCTTTCCCTAACCAGATAGCAACCCTCTCTGAAACTTTAGTGGCTCCTCATAAATTATGGCTCTCCCTGGCCAGATAATGACCCTCTGTGAAGCTCTAATGACACCTCATAAATTCTGATGTTGTGATCTAAATTTACTCCCTAAATGCTGATCCATTTAGACTATTAACCAGCCTTTGTGTTATGCTCGTCAAAATCCCATTATCTATAAGTTTTCAAGACACCCCCCCCACCACCACTTTTGCAACTTGCTGTGCTCATAGAGAGCTGTGGGGGCTGTCTTCTGTTCCCACAGGTTTCAGGAGAGACAGCCCCAGCTGGTTGGAAATACAAGCTTGCTTTAATTTGATTTAAATTGGAGTCAGTGGTCTTTTCTTTGCATTGTAGTTTAGCAATTGGAGGCCCCAGAGAGACTTGACTGAAAAAATTCTGAAGCCAGGCCTTCACTCCGTGACTTTGGACTGGAGAGCCACACTAGGAGGTGTGCACCTTGGGATGTTCCAAGGCCCCAGGGTGTGCCTTCAGTTTCTCGGATTGCTGGAGTTAACTGCCACACTAAAACAATTAGCAAGCATTTGCTGGAGGAGGCCTCCATAGGTTAGTGGCACTTTTATAACATCTGGTATTCGGTTAAGGGAGATCTCATCTGAAGACAGAGAGGTTGCCTGGTGAGGCACACAAATGACCTGTCCTCTGGTACTTGTTCAGTACGGAATTCCTCTGGAAGGACAGTGAGGTAGCTGACAGGGTACTATGCACTCCTGTCCTGGAGCATTATCAAGACATGGCACTGGTCATCGGTTTTGGTGCCTGGTTCTTGTTTTTTTCGTGTCTTCTTCTGTATTGTATTTTTTTTTCTGCGGTTTGTTGTGTATTTTCATTAGTAAAAACGTAATACAATTGAACATCAAAATGGGTAAGAAAGCAAGTAAGCCTGACACCCTTTTAAGCTGTGTTTTAAAGAACTTTGATACAAATTACTTCCCTATGTAAAGTGGGATTAGGGAAGCAATATTTTCTTTTTTTTTTCCCACTAGTTGGCTGCCTTGAATACACCCACTGCAGAGGGAAATACCTGCTTGGGATCTAAGAACTGAATATCTTTCAAATTAACAAGTGAATCCTAACCTGTTATCGGATACCCTGGAAACCCCTACCAAAATTAACTCTTCAAAAATCCCTTTAAAACCCCTTGTGCCGTCAGATCAAGAGAGTCACAACCTCTCTTTTCCTTTTTCTCAAAACCCTGTCCTCATTATTGGAATTAATTGGGTTTGAGGACAGGAACCAAACTCTCAGTTACAAATTTCTACACCCCAGGGGTGGTGGTGCTCCAGAGGAGCTCCTGCTGCACTTTCTTGGGGAAGCCTAGGCAACTGCATGCTGAGGATGTAAGAAGAACTATTTGAGAGCTGACTACTGGAAAGTTAGGAGATATTGGAGCATTCTTGGGGTTGAACTGAACCAGAGGAGCTAATCCTGTAAGTAAAGGGAGGGACTCAAGGACTCCCAGCAGGTGCTGAAGCCCCTTTTGCTTTGGGAAACTCCTGTCTTCCTTCCCTGCAATGTAAGAATTGCTCCATCTCTGTCTACTTCATTCAGTTTCCCCTTTTTTAAGTAAAGTCGCCACATCAAAACCCTTGATTTTACTCTTCTGGTTTCCTGTCTGTGAGAACATCTGGTCCATTCGTGGGGACATCTATGGTGCCACTGGTGTAGGAATCATAATTAAATGGGAGTTGGAAACTTGGTGAGATTTTTTCCTTATCTATTCTGTCTGTTTTAAAGGTTCTGGTCTGTCAGCCATAGTTTGGAGCTCCTTTCTGTCTGTCTGTCTGTAATTGTGTCTTTGTTTGTATCTGTTTCTGGCCCTTTAAGACATGGGCAATAATATGCTGATGTTATTGATTGTTTCCTGGGAATGATCTTGGCTGAATTGGCTACCTATAGATGTAAATGTGTCTAAAAGATGATGTTTTACTTTAACAATCTGGCATATGAATGGGTTTTTGAAGCATTGTACAATCTTGCAGATAAAAGTTGGTTTGTCATAGATAAAATAATTAATAAGTAATCTTAACAATCAAAAACTGAGTTAAATGCAAAAGTGCTGCCTTAAATGCATAAGCACAGCAGTACTCTCAGGAGGACCCCTCATTTCCTTCAGCTCCTCTTTATCCTTTCACCACCAGTGCTGCTGTGCTACTTTCTTTCTTCCTGGAGAATGCTATGAGCACCAGATGGCTACTTAAATGCAGCTAATGCACCCACAACACTTTAAAATTCAGGTGAAAGTTTTCCCAGCCTAGGTGACTCTCAATCACCATTCAATACAGAGAAAGCATGTTGGACTCTGTCTGCCGAGGCCATTTCTTACTTTTCTGTCCAGGCCTAGAGAGCCATTGACCTGAGTACACAATGTCCCAAGTTCTGATCTGCCTTAGATTTGTGGAGGAAACCTTCACCAAACTTTACCCTCAAATATTTCTAGTATGCTTCTTCTGCTTCCCTATAAGGGACCAAAAGTCAATTTCCCCTTGAATAGAAATGCCAGCATTTCTGTTCTCACCTCTTACCTTAGACCTTTAAAAAATATTTAAACAGCCTGTTACCAAAAGGTTTACTCCCCCTGAGTTATGAGCAAGCTTCTAGAGCAAGATTTATCCTGTTTGTCACTGAAAGAGAAAGACAAAACCTAGGAATGGCCACACAAAGAAGTGAACCTGCTCAACAGCAAATGGCTTATCTTAGTAAGGAACTTAAAATCATAGCTTTGTTTCCAAAGTTAATAGAAAGTAAGTATCATAATTTTACACATCCAAACATGTCCAACTAAGGACTAAAAAAAATAGTTAAAATGCCTTAGGCATGAGGTTTCTGCTCAGATTAGCAGTTTTCCCTAGCTCCTTCCAGACCTAAGCCAGGACTTCCATTTAAATGCAAATGAAAACTCAGTAGGAGACTGGTCTTAAACCCTAAAAAAAGGAAAGTAAAAGTTCTCTTTACCTGAACTTATATTACACTATACCAAAAAGTAAATTGTAGGATACTTTACTAATTAGTGGCTGGTCATTTTTTTAGGACTCTTGCTTTTTCTTAGAGACTGTATTTTTTGAGCTCATGATTTTGATCTTATACACTTAGGTTAATATTTTTCCAATCAGCCCTATTTTTACTCAACTATGGAGTTTTTAAACAGTGCAATGGAAGTTTTACCTGCAAAAACCTACAAGGCCTTTACTATTGTGTTATATGTTCTATGCCATGCTTCCATATAACATGTACATGATATGAAAATTGGCAGATATATAAAGAGTGCTCATAAAATTAAAAATTGGATCCAAGTACCTTTAATTCATGTGATTTAAAATGGTTCAATTTAAATTGGGTAAACAGATGAAAATAAATATGTCTTTAAAGTTATACTTAACTCACAAGTTTCTCTAGTGATCAAAAAAGTTAATTAATAAAATATAAATTATCTATAACATGTCTAATATTTCTTGGTTCTAGAAATTTTCTTCAACAAGGAAAATGGCTAATACTGTTCAATTTACTTCTCTGATATTTTGGTAAAATAGATTTGACATGGGATTACACATATTTATTAGTAATTTTTGTTTGTTAGATATCTGATTAATTTACAAGGTTAAAATACTAACTGTTAAATATACTATCAAGTACTCCTTCAATTCCATTGGGTAACATTATTGATGTTTTCATAAACTGATCAATGAAAGAAAGGGTTTAAAGTTACTTTGTCAGCACTAACAAGGTTTTACTAAAAATGTAAACTCGCAATGGGCATAATTCTATATACTTAAACATTATGTTTTCATAAAATGGTAAACAAATGTAATTCTATATACAAAGGTTTATTGAAGATTTTTAAGTGTGAAGGCCCAAAAGTTTCAACTGCTTCTATTAAGAGTGATGTAAACAACATAAAGTATTTCTTTTTATTAAAATTAAATAATTTGCCTAAACTCAAAAGTTTACAAGGATTGTTTCATATTGTGAACAAAAGGAGGATAACAGATAAAAAAGAAAAATTAGAAGTTCTATATGAGTTGGTTTCATATATGTAAAAAAATTATTCAAGGCTATTTGAGGTTTTTATTTAAGGTCAAATGTTAATATACTGATATAAACCAAAGTTTAATCTGTATGTTAAAAATGAGGATTTCTTAAAACATTGATTTACCTCTAACATTATGTTTATTAAGTCTCATTTTTTTGAGCAAGTAATCTTAAAAAAATTAAAGATCATACAATTATGGTTAAACAACAACTTTTATTTTAAAATATTATAATGGCATTTCCTAAGAGCTAAACTTAATTAAAATAAAAACATCAAGATAATTCTGATGCTATTGCTATTTTTTTGTATATTAAATATGTTCATATCTTCCAGGTATTTAAGGTATAAGCTTTAAGAGAACATTATATCAAGCTGGTGTTCTTCAAACTACAGTTGTATGGTAATTTTGGGCTTGTAAGGATGATAAACTTTATTGAAGATTTATTTATACCATTTATTGTTCTATAACTGGACTTTTTATTACTAAGATCTAGAGTTTTATGTTACCTTTTATACTGGGGTGCAATTTAAATGTATTTTAAGTTAATGAGAACCTAAAGTATGTAAATGTTAATATTAAAAAACACAGACATTTTACAACTTTTCCACAAAGGTTAAAAGTTCTCAGCCTTTTTGTAATTCATGTCTTAAATGTAGTATCATACTGTGTTAGCTAATATTCATGTGACCTTAAACAACAATATATGTAAACTTTATAAAATGATATTTAAGAAACAAAAATCAACTTCAAACTAGAACACTTTTCTTAAGATCTATATGGATTTATAAAGAGCCCTGCCTTACCTGAGATAAGGCTCTGCTTCCCATCTTAATGCATGTCAGAATGACTGCACAGCAGGCCAGATCTCAGTTCATTTACAGTTGTATTGAAAAGATTGATTTTTGTTGCTAAGATTACTAGAATCTCAAATAGGGGTGATAATATAACTCAGTCAAAACTGAAGCTAGATAATACACAAACTAAATATGTTTTTACTTTGGTTAATTTTATTTTTTATTTTCCTTACAAACTGTCTAAATGTTGCTAGTTAACATTTTACAGAGTTATTTCTTCAAGAACACACAAACTGGGTTAATTTAAGATAATAAGCCATCACTTAAAGGACAGATAGAATAGACAGATCCCAATTGGTATGAGGTTACAGACATTAAAGTTAAAGCCCAGTATACTTAATATATGAGATTGGTGAGACTGACTTGCTAGATGTTTAAGATCAAGTCTTAAAAATTTAAGTTGAATTAAAAGGGACCAAGAACCAATATTTGGCTCTTGCCCTCTGATTCAGTGTAAACCCAGGGAACAGGAAACTTCTCTAAAGAGCTTTGCAACTC
The DNA here is from genome assembly GCF_048772815.1 of Callospermophilus lateralis. Lineage (NCBI taxonomy): Eukaryota > Metazoa > Chordata > Mammalia > Rodentia > Sciuridae > Callospermophilus > Callospermophilus lateralis. Next base: position 422,931 of record NW_027512500.1, read on the forward strand.
TGGGCCACATAACCTCCTGATCAGGGAGATTAATGAGACCCCTGGAGAACAGAAAGCCAATCTATGCACTTGCCATGAAGAGGAGGGTTATTGGAGAAGGAGACATCCCTAGTCCTTCCCAGGGAAGCCACACGGTCAGCAAGATGTGGACCCCTCCTAGAGCAAATGGCACTTGCACAACTAAGAAATTGCTCTCAAGTTCCCCCAAGAGTGACTCTCATGGAAACTCAGCTGACTCTTAATAATAGATAGAAACAAAAGTCAGTTTAACTTGCTTCATCTTAAACACCTAGGAAAACCAGTTAAAACCAAAACATACCCACTCCCAGGCATTTAAATATAAATAATAATAGTTAAATATAACTTAAGATATATACTTATCTTAGTCCCTAAAATAAGTAAGACTGGAGGCTACAAAGAGGGATTTTCAGGTAGGAAATGCCTGATAACTATTAAAAGAAACTATCAAGAGGAACTGCCAGAGTCAGAAGTTTTTAGTTATTTTTAGGTCTTCAGATATTCCTAACTTACATAGGTAGGTCTGATGTTTACTAGTATGATTATCCAGCCCTAAGTTACAGAAATAAAGGGTTCTCTACTAGACATAGAGGTCATACCAGCAAAATCTTACAAGATCATATGACATTGAGTAGCTTAACTACATCTCATGGAAATGAACATCTGAAACATTAAAAGTTAAATGTTGTGTTTACATTCCTGATAACTCTAAAGATGTTAAAGGTTTACATTCCTATGTAAAGGCCTTGTCCACTCTGGCCTTTTTATGAGGACAGCTTCTCAATCTTCACACCTCCTGGTGAAAAAAAAATATTAACTTCTGCCATCTTCATGTTATTAATTGACATGTTTCAGAGGTGGCAATATTTGTTCAGCACTCATGTTTTTGTTTCTCTTTCATAGAAGCACTCATCTGCACAGGACTTTACTACCTGTTCTTCCACAACCAGACTTTAATATGACCTGAACTCCCACATTGCTCTCTTTCAGCTCAGGAAAATGAAATATAAAAATATTAAAATTAAAAGTGAATGTTTAAATCATTTATCTTTTAAACAGATTTTTCATTGCTGTGACTTAAAATATCTGACAGGAACAGTTTTAGAGGAGAAAAGTTTATTTGGGTCCCACAGTTTTAGAGGTCTTAGTCCATTGATGGGATAAATCTGTTGCTCTGGGCCCGAGGTGAGGCAAAACAACATGACACATGTTTATTTTTTTTTCCTGTGTGTGGTAAGAATATATAAAATCTACTCTTAGCCATTTTCAATTGTATGATATATATTCTTAATAACTATTGTCACCATAATGCACTATAGACTTATTGAACTTAATTCTGCTGTGTAAATGAAAATTTGCATCCTTTGACTAAAATCCCTTCAATCTCTCCAACCCTCAGCTTCTGATAATCACCATTTCACCATGTTTCTATGAATCTGATATTGTCAGATTCCACAGGTAAAGTGATATCATGTACTAGTAGTTGTCATTATGTACCATATTTATTTCACCTAACAAAGTGTCCTCAATGTTCCTCTCTGTAGTCAAAAATGACAGGCTTTACTTCATTGCTATATAATATTCCATTGTATCATATGCCATATTTTCTTTATCCATTCATTAGTTGATGGATACATAAGTTGATTACATATATTGACTATTGAGAGTAATACTGAAATAAACATGGGAGTGCAGATGTCTTTGTGATGGGCTGCTTTCTTATCTCTTGGATATATATACAGTAGTGGGATAACTGGATCAAATAATATATATATATCATTTTCTATTATGGATGTGCTTATTACATCTCACCAGAAATTTACAAGAATCCTCTTTTCTCTATTTTTCTAACATTTGTTTATGTTTATTATGATTTATATGTGATGTGTCCCGAAAAAGCTCATGCAAGAAAGCTTAGAAGTGAAATGGTTGTGTTATGAAAGGTTTAACCTAATCTGTGTATTCATCCCTTAATAATCCCCTAATAGGTATTAACCGGGTAGTAACTGTAGGTAGGTAGTGTGTGGCTGCAGGAGGTGGGTCATTGGGACATGCCTTTGGGGTATATGTTTTGTTTTTCTTTTGCAGAGGGGAGGGATATTCTCTCTGCTTCCTGGTTTAATGTCCTAAACTGTTTTTCTCTTCCATACTCTTCTACCAGGTGTCCATTATGATATTTTTAATTTTAGACACAGAAATATATACTTCAAAAATCTTGTCTAAATTATTTTATTTTAAAAAGTATAATTACTGAAATAATATGCCATAAAATATATGTAATAATCTCACCGTTACTATCTAGTTCTAAGTAAACTTTTAAGACAGGAAAATTTTTTATTTAAATAATCACTTTAATGCATAATAGTCACATATTGAATTTTATTCCTAGTGGTTCACTATGCTAAAACATCCCATAAGTTTTTTCCTGTGGTGGGGGGCGGGCACTGGGGGGACTCAACCCAGGGGTGCTTTATTACTGAGTTACATCTCTGTCCCTTTCTATTTTTTTTTTAATTTTGAGATTGGTCTTGCTGAGTTGGATCTCATTAAATTGCTGAGCCTAGACTCCAAATTATGACCCTTTTGCCTCAGCCTTTACAGAAGGTGTAATTCTAGGCATGTGCCATTGTACCTGGCTTTCTTTTTCATTTTGAAAAATATCAGTATTAAATACTTAAAAAAGTGGCATAAAAATTATTCTTGCACAGTGGTTTTCATGTTAATGAGACCTCATGCTGATTCTTTAAATATTGAACTATTATACATAATAATTTAAATATTAAACTATAATTAAATCAATATATTTTGTTTATATAGACAATGCTTCATTATTTCACTTGCTTAACACTACTCTTGTAATATCAACTAGATAACAGGAAAAATATGGGCCTCAGTAGACATACAAATTATCCAAAACCACAAGAACAAAAAAGACATAAATAAAATGTAAAAGTGAACTTATTTTGTTACAGAGCAAGGTCCATTCACAGAACCAAAGTGGTCACCTGTGATCACCTGCTCTTTGCAAGCCACAGGAAAAAATTCAATCAAGCCACACATGGTAATAGTAAGCAGCAGTTTATAAGGGAAATTAAAAAACTAAAAGGGACATTGTTAAGGGGAAACAGGTAGAGAGTGGGTCCTCTCAGAGAGGAGAGGGATGGTGCAACACCCGATACTGCCCTTCAGTTTTACCGAGTGTCTCAGAGAAATTTCCAGAGATTCCTGCCCAAGTTCAGCTTTGGAATTTTAACTGACAATGGGATTGCACCAGATTTCCTAATCTCCACTGCACATGCTATTACCCACAGGCATGCAGGCAAAACCCAGGGAGGTGAAATTTTACTATTATAATGACATGCAAAATTTCCAAAGGCAATTCTGTGTCACAGTGGCCTATGCTGACATGTTCCAATTGCAACTTGTTCTTACAGATTCTATGGTTGGTGGGCTTTACTTCTAATAATCCTGTCCTGAGTTCTGGAACTTTGGCCTGCATAAAGATTACAAGAGTCACCCCTTGGAGGGTAACTTGCTGTCTTTGTGTTAGCAAGGAAGTGCCTTTGGGCCACATTTTTTCCTACAGATAAAAGGTTGCTTGCTGAAGAATGTAACATATACTTTTGACATAAGCCAGAGCAGGGCCAGAGAGGCCCTAAGTAAATTACTTTTTAAAATAAAGCACTGTTTATAGATTTATCCCTTTAACTTCAGATTTCCACTGATCATGTCTGCCTATTACCTATCAATTTCATCAAAAATTAATGCACGTTTATATATTACTGTATTGGAATCATACATTTAGAATCCAGTCAGGACAGATGGTACCATTTACTCAGAAAAGAAGCAGAAATGACTTATCATCATTACTTTGAAATCAGTGAAAAGTTAACAGTGAAAAGTTAACATGAAGCTAAAAAATGCTGCTTTTCTGGGAATGTTAAAATTATACACTGTAAAGAAATGAACACAAATGGATAAATAAAATTAATCTATGAAATTACCTAGAAACATTTAAAATTTGTATAAGGTATATATTAAATCTCCAGAAGTTTTGATTAATAATTAAAGAAAATTAGTTTTTCTCTGAAGATAGTCAAGATAAAGTACAGATGATCTTTTTCAGAAATAGCTCTTAACTATCTAAATCTTTTGAAAAGTTTAAAGTAAAACAAATCAGCTCTAGAGAAAGTTATGGGATTTTTTTTTAAATATTAAATTTTACTTACCTCTATTTAATGTAAGAGTTACAGAATATAAAAATGCAACCTGTCATGTATTGTCAGTTGTTAAATACAAATCAGAAAACTTGAATCCCAAAGTATTAGATTACCAATAATCACTCTACCACATGACTTTGTAGATATCTGAAACACAACTATATTTGTGACTTAAAAATAATTTTTGTTTTTAAAATATATACCAATCACTAGGAAAATATTTGATAATTGGATAACCATTGTATAAAAGGAATATTGTAACATCCTTAAAAAAAAGTTCACTTGACTTTTTTTGTAAGTGTACCCAAATTACTACAGGTGATTGTTCATTGAATTTTCACTGTTTTTTAAGAACATCCCTTTGTATTCATTCTGCTATCAAAATAATTTGAATCATTTCTTTTATGCTGAGACAGTTACTATGATCTGTAAATATTTTTGCAAATCTCTCCTGATACACCTATGAAAGAATGTATCTCTATTATGATCCCCAGAGTGACATTGTTCAAGCATAAAGATAACCATGCACAGATTCATAATATAACTTTCGAACAGCTTCGTAATATAACTTTCAGTTGTTTTCCAAAGCAGTTATATCATTGCAGTCCAACATCAGTGTAAGAGTTTTCTTTGATTCACATTCTCTGAAAATTTTGAAATTTTAATTTTTGCCATTCCAGTTTGTGTCAAAAATGCTATGACTCAATGACTTTGATTATCACTGTCATGACTTCAAATCAAGGGGAAAATAATTTCTGTTGTTGATTGACCATTCTTCTCTTCTCTTCTATAAAATGTTTATTATTCTGCTGGCTAATGTTTCTATCAATTAGTTTACTTTTAATAAATGCATAGTTATTATTATGCATTGTTAGTTATTTTTTAAATAATGATTCTCTGAGGGTTACACATTATGTATGAAAAATGTCTTACATGCAGAGTGTAGTATGTCTTCATTTCCTTCTTTGTGTTTTTAGAAGTATAGTATTTTAACACAATATAGTATATTTAACATAATATAAGTATTATTTTTAATGGTTGATATGTTTATTGCTCGTTTAAAAATATTTCTCATCTTGAATTAAAAATATTTTTAATATTAGTAAATTAGTAATGTTAGTAAAAAATTTTTCTATATTTTCTTCTAAAATTGTTCTGTTTTTCATATACCTCCTTTTCTTTTTATGTGGGTCTTTCACCTTTGACTTAAGATTAAATCAGTCCATAGTTAACATATCAAAACATATAAATAATTATTTTGACATATGTTTAAAATACAAGGAAAACTTCACAGGAACACAAATATAGTAGTCCACAGATTCACATCTATTGCCTATTAACAAACACCATGCTTTCTTTTAAAGTTCTTAGGCTTAAGTTGCAAAATCCAATGGTAAATTTGGGGCCAAAAAGAGTGTAAGTAGCTACAAAACTCATAGTCTACTTTACGGATGCTGACCAAAATTAACATAAACAGAAATTAATGTGTAGGATTTAAATATAAGGCAGACTTAGACAGAAAAAACACTTGGTAATTTGGTAATACTCTTCTATGTGACTCTTGAATAAAATAAACAATTAACATCACAGTTAAACAGATGATAGATTTGGGAACATTTTATATAAAAGCTCATTTTAATAAAAATGTCACTTAATATTTAAATGAGAAAAAAGGAAAAAAACAAAATTTGACAATCAAGAATTTAGAAAATGAGCAATAAAAACTCAAGGAAATAATAAGTGTATTAAATAGATAAAGTTTAATTAACATATTAAAATTAGACTTGATAAATGAAGAATTCTTCTGGTAATGAAAAAACTAGGCAATAAACAAAACCAACCACATCAGTACTGGTAGGAAAATTTGAGACACACACAAAAATCCCTGCACTTATATTTCTAATATGTGAATGCATAGTTGTAATAGACATACTCAGCAATGTAGCCAAGCCTCTTTTGGACTGCTGATTCACATATTGAGGAATATTATGACAATAAAGGCCACATAAATACTTGTTGACTCTCTCCTCTACAAAAGTGATACATAAGAAAAACAATATTACAGTTTTCTAGCATAGAAGTAGAATCTCATAGCAAAAGCCCAATATCCCCAATAGCTCTGCAGGGAGAGAGAAAGAGTAACCATCATGAAATACACCATAGACTTCTCGAAAACAGAGAATGTGACTGTGCAGGGAAAGGACTCTGCCAAAGCCATATCCCATCTGTTGAAAGGATACTTCCCAGACTCTAATACAATTTAGTCTTCCTGCCTCAACTACAAAAAAATATCAACAACAATAAAAACCATACAGTCAATAGCTGTCGTTGCCTTGAGGACACAGATTTAGAATGCTGAAGATTTAATAAGAGTCTGGGGGTCAGCTTGACGCCTGGAGAAACACTTGTGAACGACACAGGACTGAGACAGAGGCTTACTAAAAGCCTGAGATTTAATAAGAAAGCTACAGAATGTTCCTTTACACTTACTCCTTACTACCATACCAATAGGTTCTAGTGTAATGAAAGAGTACATAAGCTGAGAGAGAGCTACAAGACAGCTATTCTTGTTGAGAGGGTAGCACTTAGTGAAATCAAAAGTTAAGAGGGAAGATAGACAAAAAGATATTAGTGAATTGTGAAGCTGCTAGTACATAAACCTGGAGAAAACATTGAATACATTCTTAACTTCTAGTTTGATTAACATGATTTTTTCATTAAAGACCTCATTACTTCAGGTCCAATTATCAAATACAAGGCAACACAAAAAAGAAAGATGAAAACACAGTTTAAAATGTCAAAACAGTATTCAGAAACAAAAATGACAATATTTTATATAATTATCAGACAGAATATTTAATTATTAATATGCAAAGTGATTTAATAGATAAAAGTAGACAAACACAAGAATAGATGAGTAATGAAGGTGGAGAGATGGAAAAGATGCAACCAGAAATTTAAAATATACACACAGAGTAACAGCAAGGAAATATACCTCTGAGGAGCTCAGTAGTAGACTGAGCAAAGATGGAGTATCATTGTGTTCCAAAACAAGTCAATTGAAACTTCCTAAACTTAATTGTAAAGAAGGAAAATAAATAACAAAAACTTAACAAAAATTCATGAAGTATAGAAAATTTTTGAAAAATAGTAAACACATCATTGAAAGAAACCACCATAAAATTTTGAAGTGATAATTATCAAAAAACATTTTTTTTAAATTAATGACATGACAAACCACAGATGAAGCAAACTCGGAGGAAAACAATTACCAAAATACCAAAAATACTATGTAGAGGCATATCACATTCAAACTGCATAAAAACAGAAAACACAAAAAACAGAAAACCAAACACACACACAAAGAGCAACAACAAATTTTATCTTTAGAGGAATAAGGATAGGAATTACATATTCTCATCAGAAACAACAAAATCAAAAAGAATTAAAAAATTAATTATTTGAAGTATTAAAAAATTCTATATCCTGAAAAAAAATCCTCTAAAAATGTAGAAATTTGACTTTTCTCTAACAATATCTGAGGAAATTCATGACCAACAGATCTGTCCTAGAAGAATATTAATTTAGAAAATGTTTTATAGGCAAATGAAAAAATGATAAATGTCAAAAATTAGAACTATGTAAGGAAAAGGAGAGCAAAGGAGAAGGGATGGGTTAAGGCTAAAACTGGCTTTTATTTCTCTTATTTGATCTGAATGATAATGATTTAAGCCATCAGTAGTACAATGTATGGACCAAATATAGCAAATGTCTAAATAAAATGAATGAGATAAATATCAGAAGTGAGAAAAGGAGAAAGTGGAAATATTCTTATAAGTTAACTATGACAAATTTGGAGTGATAAAGTGCTATTTGTAGACAGGCTTATGCTAGATAAAGTGATATATTTTAAAATCCGGGTCAACATCATAATAAGTTTAAGGAGGAAACTAAGCTAAAAGATAAAATGGAACCATATAAAGTATTAGATTACAACACAGAAGGCAGTAAAAGACAATGAGTAAAAGAAAGAACAAAAGCAAATAATACAAAACAAATATTAATATGGTTAATATTCATTCAGTTATATTAATAATAACTTCAAAACATCTAAACCCATCAACTAAAACAAGTTTTCAGGGTGGGCACTTTATGTTGTCTGTAAGAAACTCATTTTAAATATGAAGACTCAGATAATTTAAAAGTAATTTTCTGGAGAAAGATCTACTAGGCTAACACTAAATCAAAATAAATCTGGTACATGAATGGTCAGGCAACAGTGGCAACCAAAAGGAGGCAGATTTAAAAAGGCCACTGAAAGAAGCATTATTGAGATTCAACTCCCAGGCAGAAGTCTATCAGATTAACAGCAGATAGGAAGAGGGTCTGAGGAGAAACTGCATGGGGGCTCCACTGGACTGGAATTTTTATGGGGCTTATGGCAGAAAGGGAGGGCTTGGGACAGGAAAAGGGTTTTTTCAGAGTTGTTTGCCCCACTGGAGTTGGTCCGAGGAACTGGCTGAGATCCAGGATTGGCTAGTAGACCCTGCTGATTGACAGGCGGTTCCATCAGTGCCTGATTGATGTTTCTTTTGCATGTGCAGGCTGCTTGTTGCTTTGCTCCTAAGTCACCACCATTGACCTGACAGAACAGTTATATTAATATCAGATAAAGCAGACTTTAGAGCAATAAAAAGAAATCAAAATTATACAAAAAGTTTTTTTCTTTCATAATAAAATTTAAAGGATTTTTTTGGAAAAAAATCTCCCGATATTATAAACTAAGTGATACAGTTCTAAACAACTTACTACTCAATGAATTCTCAAGACAAGTTTAGAAATATTTTGAAGTAAATAAAAATACAGATTACAAAAATTTGTATGATACAACTGAGCAATGGTTAGATAAAGGAATTTATAGAATAAAATTTTTATATTGGAAAAGTAGTTCTAAAATCAATAACCCAAGTTTTAGTAAAAGTAAAGCAAAGGAAGTCCTAAAGCATGCAAGAAATGAGCAGGGGTAAAATCATCAAAATTAATGCAGAAATTTAAAAAAATAAAAAGCAGTAAGTAATAGAGAAAATCAACAAAACCACAGTTGGTATTTTGACAATATCTATAAATTAATATAAATTCTAGCCAGGCTAGCAAGATAACAAATGAAGAGAACACATAAGGAACCAACATCATAAAGGAAAGAGAGACAATCATTACAAATCATGTGGATCTTAAAGATGATACAAGAGCACTACAAACAACCAACCCTATGCCCTCAAAACTGGTAGTCTAAATGAAACACAAACTAACATAATTCACAAATGAAATAGGAAGTCTGAATAGCACTACATATTTACTAAGAAATTGAATCAATAATTAATAACCTTCCAAATAGTAAAGTATCAGTCTCCATTGGTTCACTGGTGAGTTTTACCCTAAATTTATAGTTTTCTAAGTCCTCCACAATCTCTCCCCAAGCATAGAAGTAGAGAAACTACTGCCTACACATTCCATAAGGCTACCATCACCCTAAACATATAAAGACATTGCAAAAAAAGGAAAAGTATAAATCACTTTTTCTTAAAACACAAACACAAAAGCCGTCAACAAAATATTAGCAAATAAAACACAACAATGTCTGAAAATGCACATATTGACAAAGTGGAATTTATTCTAGGTATGCAAGGATGCTTCAACATTTTAAAATATACTCAGTATGATCCACTACATTAACATGCTGACAGAAGAAAATATATGAGTTGGCATAAAAAAATTATTTGCAAAATCCAATATATTCATAATAGAAATTAAAAATCATTGTCTTATAAAGAACATCTACAAAACACCTCATTAAAACATCATACTTAATGCGAACAATTGAATGATTTTTCCAAGAGAAAAGCAAGGGTGCCCCTTATCACTATTTCTATTCAATATCATATGGGAAGCCCTCACCAGTTCAAGAATAAAGGAAAAAAAATTTTTTTATATATATATATATATATTAAAAGGAAGAAACATGATATCATTGTTTTCAGAAGACATTCTTATCTATGTAGAAAATCCAAAATAAAAAATCTCTTAGAAATAAGTGCATCTACTCCTCCTTTGCTCTCCTACCCTATCCCACTATGAGTCAACCTCCTTATATCAGAGAGAACATTTGGAATTTGTTTTTTTGGGATTGGCTGACTTCACTTAGCATTTTCTTCTCCAACGCCATTTATTTACCTGTAAATGCCATGGTTTTATTCTTTTTGAATGCTGAGTAAAATTATATTGTTTCTATATGCCACATTTTTTTATTCATTCATCCACTGAAAGACATCTAGTTTGGCTGCACAGTTTAGCTATTGTGAATTACATGCTATAAACATTTATGTGGCTTTGTCCCTGTAGTATGCTGTTTTTAAGTCCTTGGATATAGTCTGAGGAGAGGAATAGCTGGGTCAAATGGTGGTTCCATACCCAGTTTTCCAAGGAATCTCCATACTGCTTCCCAAATTAGCTACATCAATTTGCAGTCCCACCAGCAATGTATGAGTGTACCTTTTTCCCCACATCCTCACAAACACTTATTACTGTTTGTCTTCATAATAGCTGCCATTCTGACTAGAGTGAGATGATATCTTAGAGTGATTTTGATTTGCATTTCTTGATTGCTTGATATGATGAGCATTTTTTCATATATTTATTAATTGATTGTATATCCTCTTCTGAGAAGTGTCTGTTCAGGTACTTAGCCCATGTGTTGATTGGGTTATTTTTTTTTTCAGTGTTTAGCTTTTTGAGTTCTTCATATACCCTAGAAATTAGTGTTCTATCTGATGTGAGAGGGGTAAAAATTTGCTCCCAGGATGTAGGCTCTCTGTTCACCTCACAGATTGTTTCTTTTGCTGAGAAGAATTTTTTTAGTTTGAATCCATCCCATTTATTGATTCTTAGTTTTAATTCTTACACTATAGGAGTCTTATTAAGGACGTTGGGCCTAATCCCACATGATAAATATTAGGGCATAGGGCAGATGGGTGGGAGGGAAAGGGAGGAGGCTAGGGATTAGCAAGGATGGTGGAATGTGATGGACATCACTATACAAAGTACATGTATGAAGACTTGAATTGGGTGTTAACATACTTTATATAGAAACAGAGATAAAAATGTGGTATAAATGTGTATTAAGAATTGTAATGCAAAAAACAAAGAATAGCATTAACTTAGATTAGGTAGAGGGAAGTGAAGTGAAGGGAAGGCAGGAGATGTGGGGATAAGAAAGATAGTGGAATAAAATAGACATTATTACTTTATGTATGTATGTGGCTGTATGAGCAATATGATTCTACAATATGTGTACCTAGAAAAATGAGAAATTATATCCCATCTATATATGATATATCAAAGTATATAAGTGAATTCTGCTGTCATGTATAACTAATTAAAACAACAAATAAAAAAATAAAAAAAAATAAATAAGTGCACATAGCAAGGTCACAGTATACAAGTTCAATACTTTAAAGTTCATTTTGGCCTCATATAATATGTTTGGAAGTATGTCTTCTGCTTGTACTGTTTGGAAGAGTGATGACAGATGGGGATATGGACACTGGAAAATATAGTCAAGAAGGTACCAAGTGGAAATGTACAGGATAAGCAAGTTTATAGATCTACTGTACAATGTGAGGACTGGGGTGATGAAATTGTGCTATGTATGGTAGTTATATTAAATGAGAATACTTCGTTTTTTCTTGGTATGGAAACAAAAAGGCTTTTAGAACACTAGTTCTAGGATCCAAGCTCAAACTACTTAGAAAAACCTTGCTGTGGGCTCACCCTATTTCTTCCTGTACATGTTGAAAGGTCTCTTGGAGATGGTTCTTACTGATATGTTTACATTCAAATTAATGAATTTTACACTGGGGGTTATAAATTCTTAGAGAATAGGGTAATTGTGTGTGTGTGTGTGTGTGTGTGTGTGTGTGTGAGTGAGAGAGAGAGAGAGAGAGAGAGACTGAAGGATTCAGCAGTCCCAAATCTTAATAGATTTATTCTCTAAATTTTATTATAAAACTTTTCAGACAACAAAGCTGAGAAAACATTGTAGTGAACTTCTGTTGACTTACCACCTAGATTCTGTCATTAATATTGTATTATACTTATTTTATCATCTGTGAATCTTCTCTTTCTCTCCTATCTATCCATCCCTCTATCAATCTGTGAATATTTTTTTGATGCATTTCAAAGTAAATTTGAGCCATAGATACAGTTCTTCCTAAATCCTTCACAATGCTCATATTTAACTAAAGTTCCATATTCACTTACAGGCCTTTTGTTTCAGTGATGATTTACATTCAGTGAAAAGCCTGAGTCTTGAGTACACATTCACTGAAGTGTTGATATATATGCACCCATGTAACAGCCAAATCCTTCTCAAGGCAGAACATCTAACCATCATCTTGGCAGTTCCCCAAACCCTTTCGTAGTCAATTTCTACCTCTCCTGGCTACCACTGTTCTGATGTTTCTCCAGATGAGCTGTGGAGGAGATTCTTCCCTTTAGTATATGTTTTGAGATTCACCTGTATTGTTCTGTGTAGTGATAGCTTAGTTATTTTTATTGCTCATTGATATTTCATTGTATGGGTATTCTATAGTTTATCCATGCCTTCAGATGAACTTTTCCTGGTTTTTGGATATGCTGAATAAAGTTATCATGAATATACTTATGCAATCTTTTTATGAATTTTTTAAAGTAAATACCAAGGAGTGGAATTGCTGGGACATGAGGCAGATTATGTTTAGTTTTTATAATAACAGTTAGAAGTTATGAAAGTAGTTAAACAATCTTATGATCCTTCTAACAATGTATATATAGTATTTCTCCATATCCTTGATAGTGTTGGGTATTGTCTTTTTTTTTCCCTTCCAAATGTAGTCATAGTCATTCTTATGAATTGTAGGTAAAAAATTGATCTTGAGAGTAATAATGATGCCAGATGTGGTGGTACACACCTGTAATCCTAGTAACTCTGGAGGCAGAGACAGGAGGATCACAGGCTTGAGACCAGCCTGAGCAAGTTAGCAATATCTTACCTCAAAATTTAAAAAATAAAATCAAAAGGAGGATGTAGCTCAGTGTAGAGCTAGGGCACCTCTGGGTTTAATCCCTAGTTAAACAATACAAAGAGTAATAATGATTGTTATGATGAAGTGTTTAAGATCACTCTAGCAAAAAATTGCAATTGATGTTTCTTGGATATCACTTAGAAACTCATCACTCTGGCTATTGGGTGCGACCTTAGCTCTCTAAGAACTAGCCCTGACATTTTCTAATTGACAGATGGATGTCCTCCCTGATTTTCAGGCTGATGCTTCTAGTACAAACAGCTCACAGGAGCTTCTTGGTGTAGTTTAGATGCTTAACTTTCACCCTTTGACATTTGTTAGCATTATGTTTTTTTCAGACAAATGTCTTAGACCATATTGGAATTTCTCTTCTTTTTCTGAATTTTGCACCCAGCAACAAATTGATGATTTAAATGTCAAAAGAGGCAGACTCCAAATAAAATACAGAATAAAAAATTTTGATGACTTAGACCTTTCTCTTCTACCATTGTTACATTTTAAGCCTCTTCTTATTCTCTCCCCACCATAAATAAATAAACAAAAAAACAAACAAACAAGCAAAAACCCACATGAAAAAAGTGAGCAAGGAGTTTGTTGGAAGAAGGGGCTCAGCACTGCGTTCTTTCATCTTGAGTGACTACCTTGAACTTGGGGCCTCAATTTTCTCTCTTGTAGAAAAACAAGGCTGGAACAAATGAAATATAAGATGTTTTGCCTTTTTGAAATATCAAAAATAATTGTTTTGTTTATAATAAAATTTTAATGCTTGAAGGTAAATATTTTTCTTCTTTTAATTTATTTAAGTTATGTGTTTCTTTAATATTTCTTACATCCCCTCCAGCAGATTCATAATCCTCCATTATATTCAAGGAAACATGTCTCTTTTATATTTTGAGTTGAAGGTTTCTGTAATTATGCCCTTGACTGAATCAGATGCTGCAGTACACTTGGGTAGGAGGGTCCTTTCTCATGCTGGGGAAATGTGATTCTCTTGCATTTGCTTGGAGATCTTTTTAGACACACTGAGAATTTTCAACACTTTTTTTCTTCACTTCCATTGTCATTATGGGTTGTTCAGTTGTGTTTTATAATGAAGTGGTGGTGATATAGAGGGGACTGATAAATAATGTTTAAGATAGTCTACTTATAGGCAATCATTTTGGAACACAAAGGAAGGGGGTTGGAATAGCCAGAGAGGATTAGCTTCATGGAAAATAGCCCAAATCTTAGTTCAAACAACATAATGGCTGAAGAGATAGAATCAGCTTACAAAGGTATTTTGATTTGCACTCTTGCTAATGCCTTAAATGAGTGAAGATTTTTCTGGGCTTTCCTTCCCTGCAGTCCCAGGAAGAGAAAGTAGCCTGGTCACAGAGCAAATCTATCACTACAGATAACCTGCAGTCTTCAAATTCTGGCAAGCTCTAAGGTTTCAACAATTCTTGAGCAAACACACCACGTACCTCCCTGCATTGATACTGATTTTTGGTGCTAATCTGAAAGCACTGCAGGTGATACTGAAGGTCAAATGAAGGTATAGAAGCCACAAAACAGCAAGACACACCACCCAACTGCAAGCTAATTGGGAAGGAAATGGTTTCAAACTCACAGACTTTGGCCTGATAACTGAAATCTCAAAGGGATTCTCATGCTATTTAAAGGGGTAGCTTTGCTTATTTAAATTGTGCTAACAAAAGAAATGAAACTCCCCTGATGGGATGGGAAGTTCTATTGGAAGATATTGCTATCCTTGCTTTGTGCCCTCCTGTGTCACAAACCCTGAATATGTGCTTTGGGTCCTCAGGTATTTATTGGTTAATTTATATATTCAAAGTAAGGCAACAACAATAACAACAGCATCAGAAAAAAACAAAAAACAATTACACACTGGAGCACAGACAGCACTAAGATGAAGTGTTACAATTCTGATATGTGGATTTAAAAAAAATACATTTGATCTGATATTGTACATGTGTTAAACTCCAGAGAAAGTGAGAAGCTTATAATGGTTCATCTTGGAATTTTAAAAAGGAGTCTTTGAAGGTATCACTTTATTGAAAATCAAGAATCAGAGGTACAATACCAGCTATAATTCCATTGCTGACAAGAGCCGTTTTGGGCTTGACTTTAATCAAAGTGGCCACTCAAGGAAGCTTCTTTTTTTTAATCATATGGTTATTGTAACAGTTAACTATGAATATATATAATGTATAATTATTCTTTGGTTCTGAAGTCTTTATAGAATGCCTACAAATCTTATGTATATTTCCTTGTATTTTCAACCTGAATTATAATGAGTAAAATTATATTTTAAGCTAAAGAAAACTAAATTATATAATAAGTGAATTAAGCTTTAAACTTGGCAAGGTTTTCAAAAAAGATTCTTTAACAAGCTATGATGACAATGCTTGGCAGTTAGCAACACATTGTCTACATTTTGCTACATTTTTAATAGAAATATTAAAATCCAGAGAGGTTTAAAAATATATTTATTGTACAAAAGAAGTTGGGGTACAGAAGAGTTTTCACCAACCTTTTTCTCTTGTCTCCAAGATGAATTCTTGGTTTTTTCATGCCATGAATTCTGATTGTCCTGTGTATTTTGTGGATCATTAATGTAGGTAGTTCAGTATTAAACATCACCACAACATTTAAATTTGGTTTGATAACAGACAACTGTGCTTAAGAGAAAGTAATATAAGCTAGAGTAAGAAAATTGAAAATCTGTCTCAAATTTGGTAGAACACATATGCAAAGGCCTGAGTTTAATCCCTAGTACTGGAAAAAAATTAAAAAAGAAAAAAAGAAAATTATAAATTCAGCTTCTTCTCATTTATGCTTCCAGAGAGAACTTCCTTTCTAGAGCAATGCTACTCCTCCTCCTACTACTACTACTAAAACCCAAGTAAACCTGTAGTCAAAAGGAATTTGATAGCTGGTATGGTGGTACAAGCCTGTGATCCCAGCAGTGTGGGAGGCTTAGGCAGGAGGATTTCGAATTCAAAACCAGCCTGTCACTATGTGGCAAAATTGTAATGTATGCAGTGGAGGGAGAAATTCAATGTTTTATTCACTCAAATTACTTAATACAGTTTCACTTTCTAGGTTCTTTTTTAAAATTTTTTTTAGGTAGAAGTGGATACAACATCTTTATTTTATTTTTATGTGGTGCTGAGGATCGAACCTAGTGCCTCATGCATTCTAGGTGATCACTCTACCTCTGAGCCATAATCAAGGAAACAACAATCCTTAATGCTAGGCACTGCAGTAGACATAATCAATTCACAGCAAACAATTCTAGATGAATTCTAAGCATTGCAAAACACACTTAATTATGACAGTCTAATGACAGGCATTCCCTCTGCAGGCTAAGTTCAAAAGTCTTAAGCCTTAGGCTTTTTGACCAGCAGATGCACACTCACTCAGACTGTGGTGACCAGGTTTGAAACCAAGGCAGGCTTTTCCTGTCATGGAGTGAACTATCAGTTGAAAAGAGGGCCATAGAGAGAAGTTGTGGCTCTCACCTAGGTCCAGACAAGGCTGTAGAATTTGAGAGCAATGAGGATCATGCAGAAGATCAGGAAATGATGACAAGTGATTAAATATCAGGTCCTGTAGTATGCTCTTTTTAGGTCTTTAGGGAATAGACCAAGAAGGGGAATAGCTGGGTCAAATGGTGGTTCCATTCCCAGCTTTCCAAGAAATCTCCATACTGCTTTCCAAATTGGCCACATCAATTTGCAGTCCCACCAGCAATGTACAAGTGAACCCTTTTCCCCACATCCTCACCAGCACTTGTTGTTGTTTGACTTCCTAATGGCTGCCAATCTTACTGGAGTGAGATGGTATCTTAGGGTGGTTTTGATTTGCATTTCTCTGACTGCTAGAGATGGTGAGCATTTTTTCATGTACTTGTTGATTGATTGTATGTCCTCCTTTGAGAAGTGTCTGTTCAGGTCCTTGGCCCATTTGTTGATTGGGTTATTTGTTATCTTATTGTCTATTTTGAGTTCTTTGTATACTCTGAATATTAGGGCTCTGTCTGAAGTGTGAGGAGTAAAGATTTGTTCCCAGGATGTAGGCTCCCTATTTACCTCTCTTATTGTTTCTTTTGCTGAGAAAAAACTTTTTAGTTTGAGTAAGTCCCATTTGTTGATTCTAGTTATTAACTCTTGTGCTATGGGTGTCCTATTGAGGAATTTGGAGCCCGACCCCACAGTATGTAGGGACGAAGAGCATGAAAAGAAGATTAACATTAAACAGGGATGAGAGGTGGGAGGGAAAGGGAGAGAGAAGGGAAATTGCATGGAAATGGAAGGAGACCCTCAGGGGTATACAAAATTACATACAAGAAAGGCAGCAGAATACAACAGACACTAGTATGGCAATATGTAAATCAATGGATGTGTAACTGATGTGATTCTGCAATCTGTATACGGGGTAAAAATGGGAGTTCATACCCCATTTGAATCAAAGTGTGAAATATGATATATCAAGAACTATGTAATGTTTTGAGCAACCAAAAATAAAAAATTTAAATAAAAAGGAACAAAAAAAATATCAGGTCCTCCTC
Source organism: Callospermophilus lateralis (assembly GCF_048772815.1). Classification (NCBI taxonomy): domain Eukaryota; kingdom Metazoa; phylum Chordata; class Mammalia; order Rodentia; family Sciuridae; genus Callospermophilus; species Callospermophilus lateralis. The sequence goes on from NW_027512500.1 coordinate 440,861, forward strand.
AGACTCTCCAGCTCAAGTGCACCCTTGTTTCAGCTGGCTGAATCCCTGTTCATCAGCTCAATTATTTATACCAAACATTTATAAGTGTGTCTTGTATGTAAGTTCCAATGGACTAATTCTGTTACATTGCTCCAGTTGATCCTAATAGTCACTAGAAGGTTGTCAAGTGTTCTGAGATATATTGAATCTAAATATTAACTAAAGTACAAGAATGAGGGTGGTTCCTTTAGTTGTACATAAATAGACATTGCAATTTCAACTTCCATCTGTCTATATTCATAAAAATATAAACTTCCATCTTGTAAAACAAAGCCTGGCTTTTCCTGAATCCACCCTGGTTCTACCCATTCCTTTAGATCGAAATCCTTATGGAGCTCTCTCAGATATGGGTCAATGTATTGCCATAGGTTTGCATATGCGTATATTGTAGAGTCAGGAAAATAATCATTAAAGAATTGTATTCTAATTTTATTTTTCCTGTTTTGTTCCCATATTATGTCCTTTTTAAACTTGTCTGTAAGATATGGAAATTGACCTGGGTATGGTGATATATGCTTTGGTCCTGCTATTAAGATCAGTATTGCAGCCTGTTTAGGTATTATGTCCTGTAGTATTTCTTCTGGATAATATGTACATATCTGAAAGCACATATCTGAAAGAGTTGCGATTTGGGATCTTGTATCTAATGAGAAGGGATAAGTGTATGTTAGTTGGGTCAGGGAGAAGCCGGCAGCTACATTGTGGGTAAGATTATAAAAGGAATAGGCTCTATCTTAAGCTTTTGTGGAACAATATCAGTAGTGGCAAATCTAATATGTTCTAATATTACTATATTATCTATATTTCCTATATTCTGACAAGTATCTGTATTAAAGTGGGAGTCATGAAAATTAGGAATAAATAGATGGGTTATTTGATTTTTAAAAGCATCCCAAATGGGTGGTACCATATATATATATATATATATCCACCCCCAGCATAAGCTTATTCTGAAATTCAAGTTTCTAGCAATGAGTATAGCTCTGAAGTATACACCAAAAAACTACAGTGTTGTATATGAGATACAATGACAAAACCTTTCTTTACATTTTTTTATTAAAACATCTGTCAAATCCTGATAAGTAGTCTCACTTTCCATTGTTTCCAGCTTGTCTTAAATCCTAAATATCTTGATTTTCTTGTGAATCTGTTATGAATTATCTGCCACAGCAACTCAAATAAGATGTGTCTATATAGTAAAAAATCTGGTAGCACACAGCAAAGTCTTAAATTTAAGATTAATTACTGCAATTTTACAAGAATCATAAGGTTTGTTACAATCAATATAAGACAAAATGTTAGTATCAAGTGGAAGGCAGAAACAATTTTCAATCAATGTTATAAAATGATATTCTGAGTTTCACAGTCTGTTTCTCAAGAAATCCAGGTAGGTGTTAACACAGATAAGTGAGTCCAATGATATCCCAGATAACTGTAAAGTGCAGGTAATATTCATATTCATAATATCCACTTCTGCATAATCAGAAGTGATTGTAGAGTGGTCATTCGCCATCTAATGTTACCTACATGTATTTTAAGTTTCTTTATTCCATTTAGCATGCATCCTGAAAATTTTAAGGTTATCATGAGTATTAGCAGTGCATAGTGGACAGTGTTTTTTATGTCCTGTGACCAATTTAGAATGTGCCAGCATATGGTGTCAAAATTGAGTAGCCTATAGAATGAATCTGCCCAAGAGCATCGTCTAAAGAATCTGTTTCCATTACATGTACTATCTGTGAGACAATTTGATTTGTTTTATTAAGGTTTTCTATATCCAATATTATTTGGTCATCCTGTCTTTGTAATTGATCTACATTATGCTCTATCTGGTTTTGAAGTTGCCTCATATGTTCCAATTGTATGTCTGGTTTATCCTCATCTTCATCAAATAATATACTAGTTTGTAATGTGTGTTTCATATGTATCTGCTGATTTGAGAATGCTGTTCTATTTTTACATGAATTAGTGTGTAAAGTCAACTTCCATGTGTTGGATACCATATGGCATCCTGATTCATGGGTTGTTTTACATTCACCAAAACATATATTGGTGTCAGGATATCCAGAGTAATAATAATAAGAAGAAGAATAATCCTCACTCTGGGAGATTCTGTCAGATGTGTCTTGTTTAGTTGTCATTGTTTGTATTGTAGGGCATATATATTTACAAGGATAAGTTATGCTAAAGGTATTAGGTGAACAGACTGCAAAGGATTATTTCCCAATGGTATTACTTCTTCTTGTGGGTCAATTATAGTGACATTAAATATGTAACTAAAGATGGTTAATATGTCCTAAGTATAGGTAAGTCGATGTGCCTATTGGTATCACTGACTCCTCTGGTAACATTTTTCCATTTAGGATAATGCCTGATCTTAGTGGTTTTATGAAAGTCTTTCCTATTTACCTGTATAGTGTGCATCCATGATATGCTGTGTATGCATCTGTGAACAGAATTTTCAGTAAAGATAATTTACAAAGTGCAGTATGTCTCTCTAATGGGATCTAGTATAGTTTTATATGAGTTTGATTGTTCACCTTATTTTGTATTCAGCAAATGTTGTAAGTCTGCTCTGTTCTGTTCTTGTAACAGTTCCAATTGTGTACATTCATATTTGAATGCTATTACGTTCATTTTCTTATTATTTTCTGTATAAAAGCATCATTATATTCGTTTTGGGCTGTTAGTGTCTGAACTATAATTTGCCTCTGTAGTTAAGCTTGGTGTATAATTTATGTGATTGTATATAAAGATTTAGAAATCATTTTTATTCCATGAATTTCTTTGTCTCCAAAGTGTTCCAGGGCTGTAATTCTAACATCCAAGTCCTCTATGTTTTGCATTAACAATTTCTCCTAATGCTAGTCCAGCTATATCAATCCATTCTAAAATCTCTCTTGTTCTCCTAATGTGTTGTCTCTGTTTGTTGGAAAGTGCCATGTTGTATCCTGAGGGTATCTCCTATATAGCTCCTTAGCATGTGCCATGTTGTATCCTGAAGGTAGCTCCTTAGCATATATTGCTGTATCAATAGGTAATGTGATCCTCTGAATTATGAGATTTACAATTACTTGTAGAGAAATTTGTATATTTGGCATTATATAAGGTGCTCTGGTGATTATGGTTAATCTTGAACTTTCTCTATATAGTTTCACTCCTGAAGGGTAATGTGCTGTAAATAGTGGCATTAATACCTCCTCTATCAATTATACATGGTTGGAGGTGTTCCTTGATGTAACATCTTTCAAAGGACATAGGTAATACATGTTCCTTTTCTTGCCATGATCTTTTGGTAATTAAATATCTGTTAAATAGAGGTGCATAAACAACAAAATCATATTGAATTAATTCCCATGGCTTATTCCTTTGTGGTGGTAACATATAGAAATAGTATGGCATATTAATATGATCTACTCTATATTTTGCTTTCCTATCAAAATTCCTGCCTGCTGTTTTCCACCATGATAAAAGCCTTTTACCTTCTGCTTTTATCTTATACCTGGGGTAGAAATAGGTGTATTCATTTTTATATTCCATAGTGATTCCATCAGTATGTCTGGTGTTACATAATTATCTATCCATACAGCTCCACTTATTTTAAGCTTATGGTCTGATCCTTTGTCTGGGTATCGTATTATGCATGGTTGGTTGTCTGTTTTTATGTCTAAGGGAGTTTTAAAGTCTAATGTGTTGTACATGTGTATTGCAAGTATTTGGCCACACATAAAGAATACAGGTAATCTCGATGTGCATTTATTGTCATCTATACTATAGGATGTATTCATGAGTCTTTCTACTTTCATTAGTTCTGGTAGAGACATGACCAACATTTTGTTATATGTCCAGGTTTCTGTTTGGGGATCATATTGTGCGCTACATGGTGTTATTAATGATGCATTAGGAAGTATGATATAATCAAAGAATGCTTCTAGATTCTTTTCTAGAAGCATGGAATGTGGCTTAGGTATGTCACAATGTGTACCATTGTGTGTTCATGTGTGTGTCCAATTCCATGAAACATTATAAGTTAAGTGTTCTCCTGTTGTATAGCTTATTAAGTTCAATTTTATACATGCTGATGCTAATGTATAGTTTTCATTCTTACCCTTGCAAAGATATTATTTATTAGCATAATGGGAGAAATTATTGAAATGTGTGAATGTGGTATCTTGGCTATTTTTTAAAGAAATTATATTTGGTGTCTATAGCTTGAAGTATGTTTTTATATTGTTGGTTTTTATATTCCTATACATAGATAAATTCTTGATTATAGTTAAAGCAAGAATATACTAAGAATGCTTGTGAAGTTTCTCTTATGTAAGGCTGTACATCAGGGATTTCTGAGGATAGAAACTGTGCAGTGTATCTGTCAATGTGCATTGTTTTGAAGCAAAGGTAATCCCAATGTAGGCATCTCTATTTTAGAGATGACCAAATTTGTTTCACCATTTTATAAGGCTGAGGTACAGGATCTGTATTAATTATAGGAAATGTATATGTTTGTGTACCTAATGCTAATATGTCTGACCATATCTCACCTGTTGGAAATGAGCCATTATCTATCTTAAAATCTGATGTCCCATGTACTAAGTCAAATTTACCATAGTATGGGAGATTAGAAAAATCTATTACACACCATACTGTGGTATTTTCATTATAGTTCCCTGGAATGCAGTTTCATAATCCTCAGGACATGTGAACATAAATGCTGAATGATTGTAATGATGGAAATTTTTCTCAGAATAATATGATTTGATTATGTAATTGGTTTTTGTAGAAGGTTCTTAGGGATTGTCCCCATTGGGGTATATGTATATTAAAATACATTGCTTATTATTGATCTCTATACATTAGGTTTGTGGGAATATAGGTGAAAAGAAAAGTGATAGAAATTTTAATTCTGTAGCCCGTTTGCATAAAAATATAGGTTCTTGTGCAATGTATTCATATATGTATGTTGCCTGTGTTCCATTAAGTCTGAATCCTGTGAGTAATTTTTCTGTGGATTTAAGTGAAGTGAAGTAGAAGGGGTAAATGGCCTCCAAGGAAGTCAAGTTTCTATAATATTCAATGTATGTACATCTTAAAGGGTTTGTGTCAGTTAAATCTCTTTGTGCCAGTGGTGGTAATGCTTTGGTGGTTTTATAGTATTCATCACAACTAAGATATTGATATATGTCTGTTCTACAATGAGCATATTTTGAGAAAAAGGCTTTAATTAGGAGTGTCTGCACAAATTATATCTCTCCCTATCTACTATTCTGTTAGTTTCAATGTATTTGTTCTTTATAGGCCATATATTATTAATATCAACACTTTGTATTGACAGTGTAGGATTAGGCTGTGATGTCTGTGCTGTCAAAATGTTATTGATAGAAGCAATATTTGATGCACCAGTACACACATTGTCACTGTCTGAATGTCATGTCTGTCTGCCTGTACAGAGAAGAAAGAGGTTATTAGTATACATCTTTTATTTTGGTGAGTTTTATTTCTCCTTTTCCTGATGACGTCCACACAGTATTTTCTGTGCCTTATAATATGATTTCTCCTGGTGTAGTGCTAAAATCGTTCCTATGTCTCCTGATTATTTTGTATGGTAATAATATGGGGTTATCTTGCATATTAAAAGTACTCAAGTAAGTTCTTGATTAAGAACTTACTCTATAAGTTCATAATCAAGAAAATGACAATCCTTAATGCTAGGCCCTGCAATAGACATAATCAATTCACAGCAAACAATTCTAGATTAATCAATTCACAGGAAACAACTCTAGATTAATTCTAAACACTGCAAAACACAATTAATCATGAGAGGCTAAGGAAAGACATTCCATCTGCATGCTGAGTTCAAAAGTCTTAAGACTTAGGCTTTATGTCCAGCAGATGCACTCACTTAGACCATGGTTATCAGGTCCAGAACCAAGGCAGACTTTTCCTGGAGTGGAGTGGCTGACCAGTTGAGGAGAGGGTCATAAGGAGAAATTATGGCTCTCACTAAAGTCCAGATGAAACAGTAAATTTTGAGAGTGGTGAGAATCACTCATAGGATCAGGAACAATGGCAAGTGATTGGATGTCAAGTCCTCATCAGGCTCTCCAGCTCTAGTCCATCCTTGTTTTGACTGGCTGAATCCCTGTTCATCAGCTCTATTATTTATACTAAATTTGGGGTCTTTTGACTCCCCTTTCAATCTTCATCAGTTACCACATGATTTCTCCATGACATCATTTACCCTGGGGTCAGAAACATCTGATCTGGTGGTCTCCACCCTGATTTTCTTGCCTTTTCCTTTTATTAGGTGAGGACAGCCTGCCAGGGACTTCACTCTGTTTATCAGGGTGAGGGGAAATAACTTGTTTGAGGCCATACTGGGGGGAAATGAAAATGGGCCAAGAGTTAATTCTGCCCTTCAACACAAATTAGAAGACTAGTGTCTGCCAATGGTGGGTTTCTTGTGTATATTTTAGCCAGAAAGAAAACACCTATTTTCTAGCTACTTAAGAACAAGGACTAACTCAATGAACCTAAATGGTCCCTCTTCTCGTTGCATGAAAGCTTGGAACCTAACATAGTGCAAATGAGAGACTCCAGCCAGAGTTCTTTATTTTTTTTAAATAATATGAATTTTGGATTGATGCACAATATCTTTCTTTTGATTAAGTGTTGCTAATAATTTTGTCCAGTGCCTCACTGGACAAAATTTCCAAACTGCTTCTCCTGAGGCTTCACAAAAGAGAGCCCTGAGGCAAAGCACTATCTCCTCTTCAGGGGAACAGAACAATAGGTAAAAATAAAGTTACAAAAAGAGTTTTTGACAGAACTAAAGCTATGGCAATGATTTTTTTTCTTCTGCTCATCCTGTTTAAATATTAATCTATCCACTCAGGGTCCTCCTCTGAAAGCCATACCTTTCACAGTGATTTATGAGTTTCACAGTGATGCTCAGCATTATCTTCATTAAGCCTATAGATTGCCATTTCAGAGGGCTTGGAACTGGTAAACATGTTTACACCTATCCATCAGCACCTTTCTGGTAGTTGCCAAATTTCAGGAAGAGTAGAGGAACAAATAAATGAAGAAGGTCTTCTCGAGCAATCTATTCAATGAAATAATATGAGAAAACTTCCCAGAATTGAAGAATGAGACAGAATCCCAAATCCTAGAAGCCTACAGGAAGCCGAATGTACATAATCATAAGAGATCCACACCTAGACACATTATAATGAAGATGCCCAACACACAGAATAGGGAGAGAATTTTAAAAGAGAAAGGAAGGAAAGGAAGAGAAAGGAAGCAGATTACATTTAGGGGTAAACCAATCAGGATAACAGCTGATCTTTCAACACAGACTCTGAAAGCTAGAAGATCCTGGAATAACATATTTCAAACACTGAAAGAAAATGGGTTCCAACCAAGAATTGTGTATCCAGCAAAATTAAGCTTCAGGATGGAAGATGAAATCAAAACCTTCCATGATAAACAAAAGTTAAACGAATTTGCAGCTAGAAAACCATCTCTTCAAAACATCCTCGGCAAAATATTACAGGAAGAGGAAATGGAAAATATCAATGAAAACCAACAGCGGGAGGTAGTACAGTAAAGGGGGGGGAATAATCAAAGAGGAAAACAAACCATGTTAGTAACATAAATAAACAAATATGGCTGGAAGAACAACCCATATCTCAATAATAACCCTAAATGTAAATGGCTTAAACTCACCAATTAAGAGACACAGGCTAGTAGAATGGATCACAAAACAAGACCCAACAATATGCTGCCTTCAGGAGACGCATTTGATAGGAAAAGACATACATAGACTGAAGGTGAAAGGTTGGGAAAAATCATATCACTCATATGGACTTCGGAAACAAGCAGGAGTGTCCATACTCATATCAAATAAAATAGATTTCAAGCCAAAGTTAATCAAAAGGGATAAAGAGGGACACTACATACTGCTCAAGGGAACCATACACCAACAAGACATAACAATCATAAATATATATGCCCCAAACAATGGTGCAGCTATGTTCATCAAACAAACACTTCTTAAGTTCAAGAGTCTAATAGACCACCATACAATAATCATGGGAGACTTCAACACACCTCTCTCACCACTGGACAGATCTTCCAAACAAAATTCGAATAAGGAAACTATAGAACTCAATAACATAATTAATAACCTAGACTTAATTGGCATATATAGAATATACCACCCAACATCAAGCAGTTACACTTTTTTCTCAGCAGCACATGGATCCTTCTCAAAAATAGATCATATATTATGTCACAGGGCAACTCTTAGACAATATAAAGGAGTAGAGATAATAGCATGCATCTTATCTGATCATAATGGAATGAAATTGAAAATCAACGATAAAAGAAGTAAGGAAAAATCATGCATCACTTGGAGAATGAACAATAGGTTACTGAATGATCAATGGGTTATAGAAGACATCAAGGAGGAAATTAAAAAATTCTTAGAGATAAATGAAAACACAGACACAACATATCGGAATCTATGGGACACATTGAAAGCAGTTCTAAGAGGAAAATTCATTGCTTGGAGTTCATTCCTTAAGAAAAGAAAAAACCAACAAAAAAACAGCACTCTATGAAGTCATAAGGCTTACATTTATTTTCATAAAATAAGAAAGTAAAATGTGTTCTCAGTCTCACAGAGCTGCTGGAGTCTATAAAATGCTTTTCACAATTAAGGAAACAATTTTAGCATTGGCTCAGTTCATACAAGAGGAACATGAAGATAATTGCATCAAGTACAAAATAATAGTCTTACATAGGGAAAAATAAAAGACCCAACTTGGTGTGAAGTATTTTTTTTTTAATTCTGGAAGTTAAACTTCAATGGCTTTCAATTATCAGTAGAGGTCAGGATATATTTATACAACAATTTAGTCAGCTTTATGTTTCTGCTAGAAAACTACCTGACAGAAACAGCTTCAAAAAGGAAATGTTTATTTGGAGCTCACAGTTTCAGAGGTCTCATTTCATGGACACCCAACTGCATTGCTCCTTGCCCAAGTTGAGATAGCATAGAATCCGGGAAGGGCACAGCCTGAAAATTGCTCATCTAATAAAGGGGGGTTGGGAGGGACCACAGGAAAGATGCCCACTTCTGAAGCACATCTCAATGAGCCACTTCTTTCAAACACACCCCACCTGCCTACAGTTACCAGTTTACTAGTCATTCTATACCAACAGGTAGGACTGATTAGATTGGGATTCCCATAATCTAATCATCTCACCTCCAAACTTTCATGTGGGAACTTTTGGGAATACCTCATATCCAAACTACAACATGCAGATTAAGAACTCTTATGAAAGTTCCATAAAATGTTTGGTTTCTCATCAGATATTGAGCTGATTGATCAGCCTGGCTCTCTTTCTACCAACACAGCCAAGGTAGAATTTATTTGCCATAAAAACTGCAACATAAGTCTTTATTTTTCAAATTTAAATTAAACTCTAGCCAGATATTTTGATCATTGTTTATATCTTTTACAGAATATAACTTAGAAATTCAGAAATAAAATATTGTTTATAGTTGAGGTGTGAGAGCCTAAGAAAATTATTTAACTATCATTTGTGTTACATCAAGTCTTCCTTTATATTGGTAGTGTGTCCTATATAGAAAGATTCATTATATGATACCAGTACAAATTGGAACATGTCATTCATCTAGATAGTAGTTTGATCTGAAGTTATGCCTATATGTTCTCAATTGTATTTAAGAAAAGTGCATTTACTTTTCATAGACATGTATGACAAACTGTACTACACTCCTATTCATACTGAATATTTTCTAAGAAACTGCATGATTTCTTAATTGATCTTCTAACTTAAAAATAACTCACTTTTATACTCTACATTTGATTTTTATAATTGATTTTAGCAGATTTAAATTTGTCTAGGAACTGCACATAAGACTGAGTTCCTTATGGATTCCTAAATGAATATTAGTTTTCTTAATATTTTTATAATCAATGAACAACAGAGGCTTAGGGCTATTGAGTATATTTGCATATAAGTATATGGGCATGAATACGTAGAATTAAGGATCATGGATTCACAATCTGACTCAATTATTATTAGAATGAGGGCAAGTCATTTATTCTTATTTCTTCCTAGAGATATATGGATGTCCTTATCTATAAAATCTTAAGATTATAAACCTGTAACTTTCACAACTAAGAAAGATGTATTTTTGTTGTTTATAAGCATCCAAATCATGACATTTTAAAAAATGTAACCTCAATGGGCTAAAACCCTTAAATGTTTTCTTGGTTCAGAAAAAAAAAAATCTGAGTTAAACTCTACATTTGCTGTTGCTGTTGTTTACTATTAGTTTAATTTAAATATTTTAAGTAGATATTTAGATTTCTTTCACATTTGACTAAAACGTAATCATGAGGAAAAAGCTATGAATGTCATTGAAAAATGGTGGTAAAGGATTATTAGTTTTCTCTATTGTTTACTACTTGTTTAATTATCAAACTTAAATTCCCCACCCTATTGATAACTGAGTTTGCTTATATCATCTGCTTTGTTAATAGGATGTGAGAAAATCATCATATAAATTTTTTTCCATGGGAGTTTTTAATACCATTACACATTTAATCCATTTCTTTGTTTTGGTTGTCCATAATAAAAGCATGACTCAAATAGAACCTAATTTTGCAGTTCATATAATAGCAAGAAAAAGAAACACTGAGCAAGCCTTTAGCCAACCTAGAATTGACCTGTGGCATAAGTGAAATGTAAACATTTTGAATCATGTTTTTGCTGTAAAAACTGAGGTTTGGGGAATGTTTTTTACAACAGCATAACTTTGTAAAAATCTGTTTGTATACCAGCAGAGCAGTATTTGATCTGTTTTGAATAATTAAAATAATTTGGTATCAAAAAAAAAAAGAAGGTCTTCTCCATCCACAAGACAAGCAGAATTCTATTCATTAGCCAGGATAAGTGCTGTGAATGTTTCCATTAGACAGAACACATCCACTGATGCATTCTTTTGGTTTCTCAGTAGAATGACAAAGGGAGAGGGACATATCAGCATAAAAGTGTAGCCTGCAGCAAAAAGACTTACTACATACAGTCAATTCAAAATGCAGCAAATGCTTATCCCTCCACATACCAAGGGAATATTAGAAAAAAAACACACATCCAAACACTCAACCAAACACACACACACACACACACACACACACACACACACACCCTTGGAGAGGGTCTGCATCCATCCAGTGTCACCTGACTGGTTGGTTATACTCTTGGTCGGCTAAAATTTTCTCTCTTGTTTCAGTTCTAGTGTCCATAGGCAAACTCACCAGAGTTGTCATGACCCAGCAGTGATCTGTACCTTCATTCTCAGGAAAAGTCCCTCCTCAGTGCTTTCGTGTAATTTCACCATCCACCAATCAGTAGATTTCAAGAAAGTATGACTCTGTAGTTGGTGAGTCCAAACAAGTGAGGAGACTGGAACCATGTCTGGCTCTGGGTGCCTAGCTATCTGAATTCCAACTGCAGGGAGTTCCATTGCCAAGGAAATGAGGGGATGTCACTGAGTGAAAAGAAGTGAGATGAGGTCACTTCCCTGGCAACCAGTTTCTCCTAGCAGTTGCTTCCAAGGGCCCCATAAGAAGAAGGTTGCACCCATCTTCCTGTGATATTTTAACAACTTGAAAAACTTATACCACACACCAGTTGCCAAGTCTCAAGACAGGCCTAGTTTTGTTCATCTTCCTTTGATTTAGAAGACACAGCTTGATTTGGATATATCCCCTTATTCTCTGTTAAATTATGACACAAAGAAAAGACCACCAACTCCAATTTTTAATCCAATTAAAGCAAGCTTATAATTCTGGCAAAGACTCTCTCTCCCCAAAACCCTAGGCTTGAGAACAGTATCTCAGCTCTCTAGGAGCATAGTTTATAGGAGAAAATGGTGCAAAGGGGGCATCTTGTGAACTTACAGTTAACAGGATTTTGACAAGCATAATACCCCTCCTGAAAATAAGGAAAGTTTAAATGGCTGGGACGCAATAGTGCTCTTCTTTCGAAATTAAAGACCTAGTGTGTACTAATGGTAGGTTTGTTGAGTGTATTTGAGCCAAGGAAGAACTCAACTATCTATGTCCTACCTACCTCATGGTCAAGAAAATCCCATTTGACACAAAGGGTTTCTATTCTCACTTCATGAATGTCACAAGTCTTACTAGATGCAGTTGACAGACTCCATCCAATTTTTTATTTTTATATTTTTATTTTGGGATGGATACACAATATATTTATTTATTTTTATGAGGTGCTGAGGATCTAAGTCAGTGTCTCACACATGTGAGGCAAGCGTCTTAGGGACAGATGAAGTCCCTTCATCCAAATTTCAAAACTACTTTTCCTGAGGCTTCAAAAAAGAGAGGCCTGAGGCAAATCACTACCTCACATTTGTGAGAACAGAAAACTAGAGAAGAACAAAGCCATGGGCAGACACTTTCCATAGGACCAAGACTCTGGCAATTAATTACTTCTACTGCTCATTCTACTTGTATTTCTATCTATCCAGGCAGTGTTTTCCTCTTAAACCCTTACCTTTCACAGTAATTTCTGAGTTTCACAGTGATGCTCAACATTCTCTTCACCAAGCCAATAAAAGGCCATTTCAGGGGGCTCAAATGTGGTACACATCTTCATGCAAAACCAAAATCACCTTCTTTGTAGTGGCCAAATTTCAGGAGCAATAGTGAAACCTGTGAACATAGTAGGAGTTCCTCATCTGTAAGGAAAGCAGCAGTCTATTCATAAATCTGCCAGGATGAATGCTGGGAATGTTTTCATCAGACAGCATATATCCACGGATGCATTATTTTTTCTTCTATGTAGGATGACAGATGGAGAAGGATATATCAACAAAGAATCAGTAACTATTAGCAAAATCACTCACTACTAAACAATCAATTAAAACAAAAAAATAGTTTTCCTTCCACATTCTTAGGTATTATGAGATAAAACCCCAAGTTCAAAAACACATCCACAAATATACATGAACACTACATACCCACACCCACACAACTGAAGAGGGTATTTGTCTATCCACAGTGTCATCTGATGGTGCCTCTCCTGTCTCAATTCTAGTCTCCTTGGGCAAACTCACCACAGTTGTCATGTCCCAGTAATGATTCTGTATCTTCATTCTGAGGAAAGATCCCTCCTCAGTGCTTTCATGGCATTTGTCTGTCCACATATCAGTAGATACCAAGAAAGTATGACTCTGTATGTGGTGACTCAAGACAAGTGAGAAGTGGGACTGTGTCTTGCTTTGGATGCCTAGCTACCTGGATTCCAAGTTCAGTGAGTTCTATAGTGAAGTAAATGTGGTGAGGTCACTTCTTTGAAAAGAGTGAGATGATATCACTTCCTTTGCAACCACTTTCTTCTACCAGGTGTTTCCAAGGGCCTCATGACATAGAGGCTGCACCCATCTTCCTGTGACATTTTCACAAGTTGACCAAGTTTTACCAACACACCCAGGATCAGGTATCCAGACAGGCCTGGTTTTGTCCATCTTCACTGGATTGAGGAGATAATATCCTCTCATTTTGACTGACTCTCTCTCTCCCCCATAGAGAGAGAGAGTCAGTCAAAATGAGAGGATATATATATATATATATATATATATATATATATAGAGAGAGAGAGAGAGAGAGAGAGAGAACCTTAAAGATAGATGCAAGAATGATCCCTGGGGAATATGAAGGAAGCAATGTAGGGCATGAGAGGCCTAATATCATCTTCTAGAAGAAAAAACATGGTCAGATGATAAAACCAGCCTAATTCCCTATTAAGATCAGGAGCCATCTTGTCAAAAGTTATAAAAGATTCATTTCTGTTTTCTGTAAAATATTAGGATTTCTATTTAGTATAGCCATATTTTCATGTTTTAAACTTGCTTATAATGCCTGTTCATGACTTGAACTCACCCATGCCTGGCTTTCCCTGAACAGTTAACAATCCACTCTAAAATCTTAGTGGCAACGCACAAATTCTGGGTTTCCCTGAACAGATAACAACTCTCTCTGAAACCTCAGTGATGCCTCATAAATTCTGCTGTTGGAATGTGAATTTACTCCCTAACTTGAAATGTTGAACCATTTAGATCATTAATCTACTATCTCCCTTTGTATTTTCTCAAGTAATGATTTCCTGATTCTCACTATCATCACAGTCAAGTTCAGATTATGTGCCCATTGCAAAATTTACTCTATCACAGTTGCCTTTATGTACTAGCAATATACTGTGAAGTAAAATAAGGGCAAAGCTGTATATATCCATTTTATTCTTTACCATTTAACCATCACCACTATCATTTCAGAATATTTGTATCATTCCTAAAAGAAACTCCAGGCCCATTAGTCTTCATTCTCAATGTCTTCTACTCTCAGCCCCTAGTAACTACAAATCTAACTTCATTTCTATGGATTTGTTTACTTTAAACAGTTCACATAAATTAAATAATATAACATATGACCCTTTGTGTCACAGCACAGGAACAAAATAGGGCCCCAATAAATATTTGCAGAATCAATGGAGAAGCACTATAGGAAGAAAGAATTTATAGTCTAGGAAGAGATCTCAAATTTTAGAGGTAGGAGAAACTTTAAGTGTCATCTACTCCAAATATTTAATTTTCTAGGTGAGGAAATCTAGATCTAGAAAAATCCTTGACTAACCCAGTGACAGTCAGCTATTTAGTGGCAGAAGTGTGACTTAAAAATACAAAAAGTTTGATTCACAATCTAGGAGTTTTTCTAAACCGAATCTCCAAAGTAAAAGTTCCTTTTTGCTTTCATTTCCTCTACGATGATGCAGTGACCAGTACCTCACTAGGTGTTGGGCTTGTTTACTTGCTTGTGTATAAACATGGTTGGGTCTTTTTCTGGCATTTTAAAATAAGCATGCTTCAAGAAAAATACCCAAATCGTTTTCTCAAAATAACCAGGCCACTTTTAATCTCTTATATTCTGTTGCTACTGTTGCTTCTCCTCCCTTTGAGCAAGAATTTTGTGGAGGTCTCTTACTAAAGAACAAGCCCTGCTTAATTTTGAAATCTCACAAGCTGATAGCCCAAGGAAGTGAGTTCACACATTCTCAGAGAATAGTTCTTATGTATACTATATCATTTTGTTCTGAATCATTATTTTAAAACTGAAAAGATTTTCCAACTCTGGACTTAAAGAATACAACTCTTTCAAATGTATTTTGCTTCTGTATTTGTTTGCATACTAGATCCACAAACATCTGAAACTTCACAGGGCATCCATACCATTTACTCTTGTTTGATATATTGTCTCTCTGACAAACATTAATGATATTATTGAGAGTCAAGATTTTTGTGTGGGGAAAAACATTCACTCCAGGCTTACCTCTTGATCTTACATCTCAAATACTCCATTTTAAATGGTGGCACAATTACTATTTTACCCCTTCTGTGTGTTAATCCAAAACAAAGATTAACCAGTTGTTGTTTTGTTTATTGAGACCTAAACTACTCTTTCCACTCCCCCATTCCAAGTGAAGCAAAACTCAGTTTTTTACATTTGTCCAAAAAAGTCATGCTTGATACACTAAGGATTTATTTTTTTATACTAAGAATTTCTGCACATTACCCCATAGTTTTCATGGGAAAATCCCATGAGCTGAACTATATCCAACACAAGAATTCTGAATTTCAACTAGATGACCTTCTTTACATATATATTATATGAAAGGTAACGTTGCTCGAAGGGCGTGTATGTCAGGGGAAATGGGTTGAAAGATTCATAAAGCTCAAATGAACAGAGATTTCCTCTAATATTAACTTGACCCCTTTATTTTAAATTGAAAAGTGAACTTAGTGGATAAAGAAAAGTCTTTTCATAAAATAGTGTTAGAACAAGAGGACATCCCAGGCAGAAAGGTTGTGAGTGAAGAAACAAAGGGGAGGGGAACAAACAAACCTCCCCCTTAAACTCCAGCATGTACAAATATTATGGATCTTGGTTCTGGCATGATGGCACACATTTGTAATCCCTGCAGTTTGGGAGTCTGAGATAGGAGGATCATGAGTTCAAAGCCAGACTCAATAAAAGAGATGTGCTAAGCAACTCAGTGAGACCTTGTCTCTAAATAAAAAATACAAAAATAGGGCTGGGGATGTAGCTCAGTGGTTGAGTTCCCCTGAGTTCAATCTCCAGTACCAAAGAAAGAAAGAAAGAAAGAAAGAAAGAAAGAAAGAAAGAAAGAAAGAAAGAAAGGAAATCATGAATTTAAAAGTAAAATATAAAGCCATAAGGAAAAAGAAAGTGAGGGGAATTTTCTTTGTCAAAGTTCCCTGTGACTTAGACTTGTCATAGAGTTTGTTTTAATAAATTATTATTCACTAGTTTAACAAATTCCATTTGGCCCTAATAATTCTGGTACTCCATGCTCATTCAGAGAAAATGGTTTCCACTATAGTAGCTGGATATTTGTTCCTGTTCTTTTGGTCTTGAAAGATCTTTTTCATGCTACTTCAATTACTCATTCTGCATTCACTAGACCACTGCCATGTGCTAGGCATCCTGCAGGATTAGAAGCTGAGGGACTCAGAGTCAAAAAGTGAAAGAGTGGGTTCTCATTCTAATGAGATTTAAAATCCCTTTAGGAACAACAACAAAGCTTTTCCTAAGTTTTCACCAGGTGAGCACAGCCAGTGAGTGCTCTGCATACCTGGCACATTTTGGTGACTGGCCAATCTTGAGTCCTGCTACACTGGCTAACCTGGCCTGTTTGAAGACTGAAGTCCACAGAAGGCAAATCCTCCATAAGGTGAAAGAGGAACACAGGTTATTCGGGGGCGGGGGCGGGTTTGGTGGCTCATTTCTTGAACTGTACCAGGCACTGGTTATCTCAGCCTCCCAAGCTGCATCATGCCAATGGCTGGAGAGAACCTGGCCAGGTCAAGAAAATGCCCCAAGCTCCACAGGTGCTTCCTCCCAGTGCACAGCTCCTAGTTACCTGCCTCAGGACTAATTATGCTACTGTGTCCTCACCCAGGCCCATTCCTGCAGCGTCTCAAAAATGAATCTTAATGTTGCTATACAGTGGGATGTGGATGTTGCACTGCATTTCTGTTTCCTTCTCCATATCCTTGTAATGTGTGAAATTTTTCCTTGTGGAAAGTCGGGGTGTCAACTATAACCTACCCTTTCCCTCTTTCTCTGCCTAGCATTTCCTCTTGTCCTCATAAAAGTTTGGACCCCAGAAAAAACTTTAAAATTAAACTTAAAGTCTCAAGTAAGAGTGGAAAAACTGTTAAAATAATGAGCTTTGGACTAACAATGCCCAAGTGACCTTTCTCAAGAGACCAGGGCTCTGGATAGTGCTCACCTAAGCTGGTAGATGCCTCCCTCTCACCTGGGCTCCAGAGGCCCTTTCTAGCCCAAACTGACTCAGGCTCATGAATAATCATCTAGGCCTTCCTGGGTGAGGCAACACTTCCTCATGAATCACCTAGGCCTTCCAGGGCCTGAGAGGCTTCCTTGTGAATACTGTAGTTTCTTTCCACTGGTTTATGGAGCGGAGGTGGAACTCAACCTTGTGATTGTGCAAAGCAGGGGCAAGTGGCAGATAGAGCTCCACCTCACAGCCTGGATCTAGCACAGGCTCTGGGACCCTCCAACTCCTGCTGCACTTCAGGGCTTGAGGGACATGCACAGGAGCTCCTGATGCCTCAGGAGCCATGAGTCACCAAGGACCTGCACCAGGTTCAGGTTGCCTGTAGAAGCTTGCACCCCAGGTGTGTCCCTCCTGGGCAACCTTTAGGAAAGGATAGCCTCCTAGAGCTTTCTGAGGTAATGCCTGCCTGCCATGGTGAGGCACCAGGCTGGGCATGGGCTGCTGTGTTGGGGTCCCAGAGAGAGCCCAGGCCAGTAGAAGGCAGCAGGGTTCAGGACAGGATAGAGCAGCAGGGCCAGGGTCTCCTCACAGCATTTCTTGTGTGTCCAAGTAAATATTTTGCACCCTGTAACACTTCCTTCCCTAAACTCCTTTGGGCTTCTGCAGTAGGATTCAGAGATAGTGAAAGAGACACTGGGCTTCTTGACACTTGGTTTTATTTTGTTCCTGAAGTAAAGGGAAAAATGATTCAAGCTGCTGAGAACAAGAATTAGAACAAAATGAATGATGTGTAGTTAGCAATTTGTCATGGCCTTCATGCAAGCCAAAGTTGCATATCAATGTCTAGCTCCTTTAAATTAGTCTTTCTTGATTGGCAGAAGGATCTCCATGTGAGTCATGTGATTGTGGAAAAGCCTAAGGTTTAATAAACTGGAACAGGAAATGACAGGGGCTGTAAGTGACTGGCTGCTGCTGCCTGCTTGAATGCCCAGCTGAACCTCTATCCCTCTGAAGTTAAGGAAAAGTACTTACATTTTATTCTGGGATACTGTCTTGGGTAAGAAAATTTTTATAACCAAGATTGTAAAGAAAAGATTAAAAAAGAAATTATTTATTATTTTTTAAGCAGGAACTAACATTTTTGGTGAAAGTAGACAAATAACTCTATGCCAACTTAGAGTCCAAAGAACAGGGAGCAAAGTAGGTAAGACAGTCTGTCTCATTATATAATTTGAATTTCTATTGCTTATGAGATTGAAATTAAAAAAGAAAGGAGTGAGGAAAACCATAAGAGGTCCATGGAGGATTGTGTTAGTTGCAGAGCACACTGAACAAATGTTAGCTGCAGGGTGGGCTGAAACCCGACCCTCATCCATCTGGTTTCTTATCGCTTGTTTGCCTCAAGTCTGAAAACTCAACCCCACTCAAGGCTGAACACTCGACCCTCACCTGTCTAGTGCAATGGGAACCTACATATAGCCCCTGCCCAGTCTGCCTAAAAGCAGAAGATAACACCCTTAGTAACTGCTGTATGATCCAATCACTGTATGCCAAAAAGGCAGCTTGCAGGACCAAAGACCCCATTAGATTTTGGCTATAAAAACTCTCTCCTGCTGGGCTGCTCTCTCTTGCTCTCTCTTTCTTCTCTCACTTTTGCTCTCTCACTCTCCCTTTAATTCTCTTTCTCTTTCTTCTCTCTTTCCTCTCTCCTCACACTCTTTCTCTCTCTCACTTTGTTTTCCTCTCTCCCTTTGGCTTCTTCTTCTTCTTCTTCTTCTTCTTCTTCTTCTTCTTCTTCTTCTTCTTCTTCTTCTTCTTCTTCTTCTTCTTCTCTTCTTCTTCTTCTTCTTCTTCTTCTTCTTCTTCTTCTTCTTCTTCTTCTTCTTTTCTCTCTCTCTCTCTCTCTCTCTCTCTCTCTCTCTCTCTCTCTCTCTTTTCCTTTTCTGTTAGTCAGACACTACCACAATAAAGAACTCTTGGTCACTCTGAGTGTCGTGGTCACTTTCCTTTCAGATTGCCATACACCACCTCCAATCACATCAGTAAATAACCACTTTAAGTTTCATATAGTTTGGTTTCTGCTTACAACCCCATCTAATCTAATCTCATTAGAAATACTGCTAAAAAGAGAGGTTGGTGTGAAGCAGTGATTCAAATTGTATATTTTACCTAGAGTGATTTTCATTGCTTGGCTTAGAACTCTTAATTTCAGATTCTGGAGAAAGACCTGAAGTACAACCTTATCTCCTCTACTAGTGGTCCAGTGCTTGGAACTGCTTCTCTGTTAGGTATAGCAGCAATTGAATTCTTCAACAAATTAACTAGACTGCTGTTAGTGAGTAACTACCCTATGCTACCCTTGGAGAAGGGCTTCCCCAACATAAAGTATCCATCACTCCTCTCTCAGCATATGGTTATCTATATGATAGGATATTATCTTTCTTTATAAAACGTTACTAATATAGGCAAGAGTAATTAATGTACAATATAATTTCATTTTTTAAAATATGGCATCAGCAGGTTTGATTTTATCTGAGGTCTTTCTTCTGGGTTTGTAGACGGCCATCTCCACTGTCTTCCCATGGTCTTTCCTCTGTGCATGTCAATATCCTAACTTGCTCTTCTTATAAAGACACTGGCCATATTGCATTAGGGCTCATCATAATGATCACATTTTAATTCAGTTATCTGTTTTTTTAATGTTTTAGAACTTTTTTTTTTTTAATGTGGTGCTAAGGATTGAACCCAGTACCTCACATGTGCTAGACAAGAGCTAGACAAGTGCTCTACCACTAAGCTACAGCCTAAGCCCTTAACTCAATTACATCCTTAAGCACATTATCTCTAAAAGCATCCATACTCAGAAGAACTGAGGTTTAAGATTTCACTTATGATTATTGAGAAGCACTTCAACTCAAGGCATTATATATTATATATTATTATATATTATATATTATAACATTATATATTATAACATCTTAGTTTACAGCTTCAATGATATCTGATCGGCCTTATGAGAGAAAACAGAAGAAAGTTTTGCCATATTTTGTGATTGTATTTAAGGTCATAATCTTCCAGTTTGTAATGTGAGTCCTTGCCATGTGCTGCTGAACAATTTCCATTAAGCTGGTAACACATATTCTGCTACTTGTAGCAACACATTTGATTTTTTAAAAAGTAAAGTCTGTATCAATTGATATTAGTTTTAAATGTAAATGGCAATGATGGCCAGTGAAAAATGTTTGATGTGAAATACACATTTTTTTCATTTAAAATTTGTTAAATAGGGAGGTTACTGGGCTTATAAACTAGGTTGGCTCCACATTACCCAAGTACTGCAGGTTCTTTTCATATTGTTGATTATCCACCAGAGGTCCCATTTCTAAGGTTGATGTTATGTCTGCACTTCAGCCATCTTCTTTCAGAGATAACTTTGGAATCATCATGCACTTCTTCTTTTTATCATCTTCCTTATTTTAGTAATAGAGCCACAAATACCAATAAGGGAAGCAGACATAGATTCCCTTATTTCTAGGTGTCCAAATTCCCAATGAAGAAGAGGAGGTGAATATTGACTATTGGGAGGTAACTGGTGGACTCAGATACACCAAAGTTATAACATAAAGAGAGAAAAACCATGAATATCCTAATGTTAGGATGACCCAGAGTAAATTTAAGGCACTAAAGAAAGAGAAAGGCTTTTAAGGCATTCAAAAAGACAGAAGTGAAGAAAATAGCTTCAAATGTAGAACAGACAAGAAAAGTAACTGAAGAAAATTTATCAACCATTATCATCCTCTGCTCTTTAAATAATCAATTATTATTGTCCTATTATTATTCTCCAACTATTATTGTCCTCTGCTGATTACCTCTCTAGTACATTTTTATGCTTTCTTTCTCCCTTTCAGCAGTTAAAAACTGAACAGAAAAATGATTTATTGTGACACTATTAATTTGGTTCTTTTGGTTTCAATTTCATATGACACAGGCCTTTAATTAAGAAAAGTTTTTAAATACTTTTAAAAATTTTTAAAAATTAGATGAAAGAATTCATACCAAACATATGAAACAATCATCAATACTAAGTGAGGGTCTATTATCACTAATTTAAATTTTATGGTGTTCAATCTAAAAATAGTGTAGGACAGAGATGAGAAAAGCTAAGACAAAAGGTCAAGAATGAGGTCAAAGATGGGAATACAGCTGGGACTCTTGGAAAGACAAGCCACACATTCTTACTTACTATTTCTTCTACTCCTCTTGTTCTCTTATGGCACTTGAAATGCTGAAATCCTCCAGGGAATGGCTTACCCATCTCTTTTTTTAAGTCATAACCTGTAAAACAGGATACATTGGTCTCATATCTCTTAGTGTCAATGTTACCACATTTACATCATCAGCATTGGCATTTCTACGGGTCTTTGGAATTATACACTAAAGTGCCTACATAATATTCCCATTTAAATATTTTAGAGACATCTTATATTTAATATATCTGAAAGAAATATCTATGATTCTCAGCTCCAGCTGATAAAATCTTTCTCAGTTGTTTTAGTCCAGTACCTCAGAGAAATAGTCCCAATATGCAATTAAATATTACAGAAAATTATTAGGCCATATTAGTTTCTCCTGTGTCTGCTGTAATAAAAATCCAATTTACTTCTTAACAACCATGGAAGAAAGAAGTGTGCATCAATATGTTGGAAAGGCCACACTGCCTCCACATTCTGTAGAGGAAATTTCCTCCCTTGAATATTCCAGTTTCTTTGATCATTGAAATTCCTCATCTTTCTTGGATTGTAGTCACACTACACCTATGTCTCCCTCTATGTTCACATCACATCCTTCCCTTCCTTATATGATCTCGTTTTCTGCTCTATCAAAGATTCTTCTGCCATACCCATATAATATCACTTTTCATTGGATTTAGGTTAGTCCAAGATAATCCAGAATAGCTTCTTAATTGAAAAATTTCAATTTCATTACATATGCAAAAATCCTTTTCTCAAAGAAGTTAACATTTACCAATATCAAGGTTTGAGATGAGAAAATATCTTTACAATTAACCCTACTGTAGTAGACCTCTGGCCTGTCAGAATTCATGTGCATCTTATGTGCAAGATACATCCAATCAATACCAACATCCCCAGAAATCTCAACCAGAATCTCATCTCTGTATCATCATCTCTATATCATCATCTCTGTATCATCAGCTCAAAAGTTACAACTCATCATTTAACTCATTTAAATGGGTGAGACTCTGGATATAATCCAAAATCAGATAAAATTACTCTCCATTTGTGGACCTATGAATCTAGAAAGCAAATCATTTGCCCTCAAAATTGATTATAGGACTCATAGAGCATATATATTCCATTTCAGAAGGAAGAAATTATATGTAAAGTAGATTCACCAGTCACAATCAAGTTCAAATCTAGCAAGAAAAATTCTGTTAGGTTTTAAGGCCTGGAGGCTAATCTTTGACTTGCAGCTCTCCTCACTAGACTCAAAGATGTCCCCCAGGCCTCAGATTCCATTTAGTTTATTCACTCTTCACCTTGCTCCACAAGCATCTGCCTTAAAGTCCATTCTGCGTTTTCCTTAAAGGGTCATACATATTTGCAGCTTAATGGCTCAACACCCTTAATTCTTGCCTGCAAAATTTTGGAAGTCTAAGGGATTCTAACATATGCCTGAATTTTGTTTTTGTTAGCCCACACACAAAAAATCTGTTTTTATAAGTGCTATTTCTGAACTAAACCATTCTCAAAAATCTGCTTGTCTGTATGCATCGCAAAAATACACATTATTAGAAAGGACAGTCCTCTACATAGCTTTCATGCACCATTTGTAGTTTTGGCTTCTGATGAAATCTTTAAATAGATACATGATTCAAAATTTTTCAGCATTAAGTTGACCAGATTGACTCTTTTTTATGATTTTGTTCTTGAAATTTTATTAACAATACATAAATATTAATGGACAGGCACCACAAACTTAACTGACCTAAATTAACTATCCGGTGGAAAAAGTGTTTTCTATATTATCCATCTTACCAATGATTCTTCATAAGCTGGTTAAAAATGTCATGTTGAACTGAAGTTTACATAATAAATAAGTTTAACTTTTACAATCAGCCATTATATCTATAAAAAACAAGCAGACAAGCAATGACACATTTCTTCAACTTTTTAAAACACTTGCCCAAGTTGCTTGCTGCAATTAGAAGTACAGGGCTGACAAAGAGACATGAGATAAAAATAATTCTGTGAAACTGTCCATCATTAATGCTATTCTGATGGGCAGGACTTATACTGATGTACCAAAAATACATTTTAAAGAATATTGGAAAAATACCCTTGCTTATTTTTTTTAATTTCTTACCCCTTAAATGTCCACATTAATAAATCTTACAGTCCATTGAAACATCTTAACATGTGAGTTATGCAATGTTCACCATGGCAAAGGGCAGATCAAGAGCCAAAGGCCTGGAAAGCTGAGAAACGCTACATATTCCTTTCTGTCTCTGCTTTATTGACTTGGATACAAGTACATATGCCTGGAAACAAAAGACAGAACCTTTAAGTATTTCTACAGTGATAACAATTAGCTTCCCCCTCAAATAAAATTTGCCATGCTGTCTAAGTCCAGCCACACAGAAAAGAACAGGCAGCTCCTGGAATGTCAGCAGGGGTCCTCAACTCTGTCTCAGGTCGTGGCACAGGTGGTCATCTCTACTGTCACGCAGCCCAGGGGTCAGAAGTGGATACTCTCACATAGAAGACAGTCTGGTGGCTTCCATCTCTACAGCCCGGTTTGTTCCAGTATTTACAATGCATTTCAGTGGGCCACCTGCTATACTGAACATCCCCATCAGATGATATACAGGGCATCAGTAGATCATCACCCTGACTATATGTGAACAAAAGGCTTGTCCTTCCACAAACTCTGGACAATCCATCAGCTGAGAGAAGTCTGTTTGTGGCACACTTCTGAGAGGAATTGGCCACTTTTATGGTTCTATCTTCTCCTCATTTTCTCATCCACAACTTCTACTTCTGTGCTATCCTTTAGGGCCTCTAAAATGAGATTAAGGTTTGTGGTGAGAGCCTGAACACAGTGAAATTCAGCAATCAGTGAAACAGGCAAGAAACCTTGTTCATCCATTTTTCTCTGAAGAAAGAAGTCATGTTCCAAGTTTTCAATACTGAAGTAATATTCAATTTAATGCTTAATATACTCTTTAAGCAATGCTTCTTCTACATGATACACCTGTACACCCGTACTGTCCTCCTAGTAATACATCATACTGGCATTAATTTCTGTTTGAAATGGCTGATCTGTCCTTTCACCATGTTCTCGGTACCATATGAATAATCAAAGTGCACTCCGGGGTTTCCTCTGTGTCTTCCTGTTCCCAGTCCTGGTCCTCTTCCTTGACCCCTGAAGGAACTTAAGATATTACCCCCTCACTCTGCACACTGGACAGTTTATCTTAATCATCTCTTTTTTCTCTGTCTCGCCCCCAACTTCATGTGTTACGTCTCCTGTTATTATGGGAAGACTTATTTGCTTCAGATTGACATCGAGAGCTGTTGCAGGATCCAGGTCTCTCCTGACTCTCTGGTATGTTACTCCTCATTTCAACCTTCTCTCCTTTTTTCCTTTTCTAATTTGTTCCTTCTTATTTCCTTGGATGATGACACACTCTGAGACTGCAAAACGGTTTTTCTAGTGCTCACTAACTCTCCGGGTTTTGGCCAGTTTGCCATATCGCAGAAATCACTAGCCTTATTGGATTTCCTGTCTAGAGTTTTCCTGCATTTATACTGAGCTCTGCCTGCAAGGTCTCCAGCCCGGGCTGCAGCGCCCAGTAATGGTGAGAGACAGGAACTCAGGAGGTTTTTTGGTCCAGAGGTTCTCCTTGGGCAGTGGCAGCCTCTCCTCAGGGCCCCGGCCCAGCAGCTCCTGGGTGTCCTTGGCTGGTGGCTCCTACATCTTGTGAACCCGGTGGAGCACCCAGGCCTGCAGGAGCTCCCACGCCTGCAGGAGCATAGCTGCCTGGGGCACACTGTGGCCCAGCAATGGCAGCTTAGGACTCTCTCCACACCCCTGTGCTCGTGGCCACCCTCTCCGCCTCCCTGACCTCCTGCTCCAAAAAAGAAAAAATAGGCTGTCCCCTTAACACTTTCCTTGGGAATCCCTTCAGCTAAAGTTCATCACAAATTCTGCTTTGCATAAAAAAGAACAAAACTCAAGACAAGTTTTGATCACTATATATCAGAATTACCTTTCCTCACACTCGCAATTATATATGCTTCACTTCTCCCTTAACACACAGCAGGAGGGGACCTAACACTCATATTTATGCCAATATTCTATTTATGGAATATATTTATCAACTAAGGCACTAGAGATTTCTAAGTTCTCACCAGACCAGTTTTGGAATTCCTGTCTACCAACAGTCTCTTTAGATGTTTTTTTAATCATGATTCTCCAAATTCTTCTAGCCTTCAACTTTTATCCAATTCTAAAGTCACATTAATAATTTCTGGCCCTTCAGTATTCGTGTATTTGTTTTATGGCTGATAACATTGGATGACATTGGTTCTTCTTCTGTCTGTCCCAAATTTTCCTCTTCCTATCTCTTATAATAACAAGTCATTTGCTATGGCACTCAGATAATTCAGGGTCATCTCTTTATCTCAAGACCCTTTACTTTGTTAAACATAAAAAGATGATATTTTCCTTAACAGTATAATCTGTATGGGTTTCAGAATTTGGACATGGAGACTTCACATTGAAAGCCACCATTTCATCCACTCCATGTGAAACATGCCTGTGTGAGAGGACATGGAGGCTGCCTATAGGTTGTTGATAAAGTAAACTGACCACAATGAAAACCTGTACCTAATGGTAAGTTTATGAAAGGCTTACGTGGAAGTGTTGTAAACAATAGGAAAGATTTCCCAAGGCAATCTTTCCACCAAATTCATTGTATCTTTGTAGAATTGCTCATTTAGCTCCTATCTGCATCTCATCTCTTCCAGCCTGCAGCAACAGCTGTCTAACTCCTCCTCCTATTTCCCTATAATACAGGCCTCACACTATACTCACTGTTATGCTTTGAGCACATTCCAAATTTCTGTCTTTATATAACAAAGACCTAATGAGATAAACCATGAATATGCTAGAGCTGTAAAAGAATAAATTATGTTTATTTATTTATTTTTTAGTTTTTTGAAAACAAGTTCTTTAATTTGTGGCTGTAGCCTCAACCTGGCAGCACGGTGCGAGGCAGGTGTCCAGGCTCGTTGGGCCTAGGCAAGCAGAGCACAGAGGCTGCTGAGACCCGCCAAGGGTATTGGTGCAGCAGTGAAAGCAGCAGCACTAAGCCTGGTGCCCCCTAGGGTGGGGACCCTGGAGGACAGCGGGCCATCCCTGCAGCATAGGCAAGGACTGCAGCCCAGGGCTGGGCCTCAGCACCCTAGGCCAATAGGGCCCTGGGTCAGGGCACTTGGGATACTAGGGAAGGGTTTGGAATGGAGGGAGGTTCAGGGCGAGTGGAGGTAGGGATTGGTCTCAATGTGGGTGGGCACTGACGGGGTATGGACCTGCAGTCTGGAAGGAGGCCTGTCCGCATTATGTCTGGGCTTTAGCAGCGTGGCACTTCTGACAAAGCACATGGCCGTCCAGAGGGAAGCAGCCGTCGTCATCCCCTTCAACAGACAGGGGCTTCCCACAGTACTCACACTTGTAACACTTCATGTGGAAGTTCTTGTCCAGAGCGACCACTCTCACAGTCTCATCACGGCCAGGCTCAGGCATGATGGGCTCTGAGCAGACGGAGCACTTTGGGGCATACTGCTTATGGTAGTCAGGGACGCAGTGAGGCCGGTTGGCCTGGTCCACAATGAAGGAGGTGCCTTCCAGGGGACAGGCGCAGAGCACGCAGGTGAAGCACTGCGGATGGTAGGCTTTGCCCGTGGCCCTCAACATTCGTTCAGTGATGGGCTGCCCACAGGTGTTGCACTTCTCCAGGGTATCTGTATAGCAGTCCTCACAGTATGGCACCCCCTCCAGGTTGTAGAACTGCTGTCCCTGGAGCTGCTGCTCACACTTGTGGCATGTAAAGCAGGTGATGTGAAACAGCTGCCCCAGTGCCCGGACTGCGGGCTGCGAACGGTCCAGTGGCTGTTGACACTTGCCACAGGACTCATTCACTGTCACACTCTGCCTCTGAGGTTGCTCCATGTCCTGCATCAGCTGCTGAGTCAGCTGCTCCAGCTCCTCCACCTCCTTCAGGGTCAGGGGTCCTGGAGCCCCAGGAGAGCGCACCTGGTTCCGGTTTTGGTTTTGGGCTGGTGGGGACACTGGGTGCTGCTTCTCCTGCACTCGGGGCTTCTCCCTCTGCTGAGCATAGGTGAAGTTGGGGGGTTGAGGGGAGCCTGTGCCAGTGGAAGGACCAGTCTCCGAAGGCCCCGATTTTTGATTGGGCTGTGACACAGGTCCACCTGGAGCTCCAGGGCTGAACTTAGAAGCCACAGGAGTAAACTTGGGAGCCACTGGAGAAAACTTAGGGGCTGGAGTGGGGCTGGGGGACCTCGCAGCTGGGTGTTTGTCAAAGCCACAGGATGGGCCTGGGGCTGGACATGGAGTTGGACCTGAGGCTTGGTCTGGGCCTGGGGTTGGGCCTGAGGCTGGACATGGAACTGTGGCTGGCTCTGAGGCTGAGCCTGGGGCAGAGGCTGGGTGCTAGAAGGGGCCTTCCAAGGAGGCAGGGGTGCTGTGCCCCCAGTTGCAGGCTTAGCACTGGACTTGGGAATGAATGGAGTGGCAACTGGAGGGGGTACATATCCAGATGACACCCGGGCTTTGAAGGGATCATTCTTGGTCATATCATCCAGCAATGAGGACAAAGAGTCAATCTCCAGGTCAAAACTGCTCACCTTCTCCCTGGGCTGCGGAGGGAGTGGGGTGGGGGCCTCAGGCGCTCCCTCCATCTCCAGAGGAGGAGGTGGTGAAGGGAAGATGTCCTCCTCCAGAGGCGCAGGGGGGAAGGGTTCTTCGATGGGGGGAGGCGGAGGTGGGAAGGCACCTCCCAGAGCACCCTCTGCATGGTCGCCATCCCCAAGGACAGGAGGAGCAGGTAAAGGAAAGTCTTCTGGGGGCGGCGGGGGGATCTCACCCACTCGGCCCATCTGTGCGCGCTGGGCCCCGGCCGCAGCGGGAGGCTCGCTGTCCCCGGGCCGGAAAGGATTCACTTTGGGCTTTGGGGCCACCACGGGGCCGAACTTCTTCTGCGGGGCATAAAAAGCCGGGGCCGAGACGGAGACGGAGATCGCAGGAGGCGGACTGGGGGCCGCCATGGCCGGGCCAGGCACGGGCTGGGAGCTTATGCGCCGCGTCTCCGGGTGACCGCCTGGGCACCTGGTCCGCGGACTCTGCGTCCTGGTCCTGCAGCCTCCAGCTGGCGGGCAGGCACGCCGGGAAGAGGGAGGGAGGGAGGCTAAATTATGTTTATTTATTTAATAAACTTAAATAGTGCTTACTATATACTGAATTAGGCTAAAAACTTCTAAATATTAATAATACTAACTTGACCCTCAAAAATTATCTTATTTCACATATGAGTTGTTCTATGCATTGAAATAGGGCGGGTTTAGTGTCTTGTGCAAGGCTGCAAACTCAGTAATGGTATGAAAATAATGGAGAGGGAAGTTCAAAGATCAAAAACATGGAGGTCAAATATCAACTATTAGTTGTAAAATATCAGAGGATAGATATAGATGTATTTGTGGTTTCCTAACATTCACATTAGAGTAACATTAACCAGTGAGATTATGGGCTTCGTAATAGTCCAGAAGGGACCCTCTGTTCAGGAAAGCTGCTTAGAAAATAAGCCATAGACTAAGTCATTTTTGTTTAGGGTCTCCTCAAATCCCTCGCCAGTGAGCCTCTCTTACTCTTCTGGACCCAACTGAATAAAGGTGGACAGGAGGCTGAAATATGACCTGATCTCTCCATATGGGAGCATGTGAAGTAAAGAGCACATTTTCCCACCTCACTCTTTCCCTGAGCTTACACTCCTCCTTTGCTTTTTTTACAACTTTTTATCACTACCCTGAAATGAATTCCCACATATTCATATTAGATTCCTGAAAGTTTTAGTGGCATGGTATTATTTTTATTTTTAAAGGAAAAGCTTATTGATAAAAGGTGGTTGTTTTAAATTTTAAAATTTATATAACATGAAAAGACCTGCTTTCTCATATTTTCTTATACTGTTATCTTACTGATTGTTTTTATTGATCATAATAGTTATAGGATAAATGAATCCTTATGATTCTTTATTCACAGCTCTGAACTTCATAAGGAAAGTTCATGAATTCATTATTTTTGTTTTAGATTATTTCTCTTACAATGTTATTATGAATAAACATGCTTTTAGATGGAACAAACACCAAGTTCATTTGTAATGTATCTTATATAATATATTTAACAATTTTACATATAATTATAAAATATATTAATATAGGGCCTGAACAAAGACAAAAAAAAAAAAAGGAAAATTCTCACTTTGAGGCAAAGAGGAAAGAATTGTAAAGATGAGAGAACTTTGTTGCACATAGTTTCAGAAAAACTCAAACAATGAACTGTTGAACCCAGAGTTTGAAGAGTTTTTAAAGACATATCTATGCTAAAATGGCTGTTATTCAATACATGCTTGTTGAATGAATAGCTAAAAAATAATAATAAATTACTTTTGAAACATTCATATGACTTCCTACTTGGAATGGCTTTTCCTGACCTTCCATACTTATCCCTCAGGTCTCACCTTGAATGTCACCTTATCTGGAAAACATTCTTGGCATTATACTCCTGTATAAAAGTGGGACAGAGACAAAGGAAGTACTGTGTTCCTAGATCTACCATAAAGGGATGGCCTCTGTTCCTAGCTCTCTATTATATATAAACAACCCTCTGTAATTAGCTCTACACAAAATTTAGCATAATTTTATGTAAGTAAGGTCTAATGAAGTTTTAAATCTTCAGTAGATACTTTTAAATGCACATTAACATTTGATTTATATTGTTAAAATCAACATACTAATGTTGCTATTTTTAATTTCCCACAGTTTAGAAAATATTTTTATTTAAGATTGTGGGTTTAAAAGTTCTGTGGTTAAATGAATCATTTATTTTCAGCTTTATGGGATGCTTTTTATGAAAGTAAGTTACCCTTGTGTTCTTGGCCACAGTTCTCTTTCTCACTGTTAATATAGCAATTGCCATTAGCTGCTTCCCCAAAGATAGAAGATGTCATAAAAGGTTTTTGAAATTTAAAATGTATGGAAATTGAAAGTTAATGTTATATAGGGAAAAGTAAATTTGTTATGTGGGCAAAATATTTCTTTAGATGTGGGGCTTCTATAAAAATCTGTGTTAATAATTGTGCAGATGCACAAATAATCTCATTTTTTTTCATTTCTATAAAAGAAGCTGAGCTGGAATGAGATGAACATCACTACCCTAAGTGCATGTATGAAAAAGACATGAATAGTGTGAATATACTTTAGATGCGAGCAGAGAGATGAAAAATTGTGCTGTACATATGTAATATCAATTATAATGCATTCTGTTGTCAAATATAACAAATAAGAATAAAAAAATTTAAAAAAAAGAAGCTGAAGGGATTTGGATATACTATCACCATTAAGATCATTTGAAACAAATTTCATTAGTTCTATATTTACTTGTTGTTCAAATAAAAAGGTTAATCAAAAAAACTTTTAATTCATTAATACTGTTATTGGAATTCAAAATTGATAGAGGTCTAGGGGCTTGAAAAAATTAATCCTGAATTTAGTGCCATGATACTCTCTTCTTTGGAGGGAGTTTTTCGTAGCACTTCAGTGGCTTCTAGGCCAACATATTTATTGGTATATTTGGATAAGGCCTAGTTAATATATTTACCCAAGACCATTTAGCCACCAGTGGCTGTGCTTCCTCATGCACATTGGAAAATAGGAAAGAATGTCTAACAGTTCACACTGAAGGAGATCCATCGAAGGGAGCCCACGTTCCTCACAGCAACACCCATTTCAACTACCAAAACTTAGAGTCTGGCTCTCAAGAAACTATTAGGCCAGCACACCTCCATGTTTGTGGAAGGTTTGCCCTCTACCCTAGTTTAGCACTCTTCTCCACCTCCTTCGTCATGGTGAGCTCCTGAGCATTACCCATTCCAGATATGCCATTGCAGATATTCTCCTCCTTTTAGCTATAATTGTCTCATTTTTGATAATGACAATTTTTTGTCATTGTTTGCAATGGCTTTTGAAAGTATTTTTGTGTTATCACCTGGTTCACATGCACATTCTATGAATATTCAAATTTTATGGTCTATGTATTCTCTAACATTAACTCTAATAAATATTCACTACTAATCCTAATATTGTGTTAAAACTAAGTCTAATATAATGGGAATACAGTTAGATCATATGAGGTTTTATGTATCTTTTGTCTTTCCCATTCCATTATCAATGGTATAAGTTATATAACTAGTCACATATTAAGAAATGCATAATGTCATGACTCTCATTACAATCTACCCAGGATCAGAACGTGTAATATATATATATATATATATATATATATATATATATATATATATATATATATTCATAATATATATTCATATATATTATCACATGAACATTCTTATGAGTACTCTAATGTTGGAAGATACAAATTCCCTTATCAGACCACAAACCATAAAAGTTGGCTGAACTGAAAATTAACCTAATGTGATAACCATATTTAAACAATTTTTTGCATAAGAGCATGTAGTATAAAATCAATATTTATGTGGACTTTGAATGATGTATACTCAATTATCAAAGGCATATTTCATATCTATTATTATATATATAATATATGTACAGTCTACAAAGATGAGTAACATTATACACTAACCTGAGTTATTACATATACATTTAAATGGTTTTTCATGCAAATTTTCAATAGTTCAATATCAGGAATATTCATATTTCCTGATATTCTTATTCATTCCTTCATGTTTACAGTAACCTTTCTAATAATTAAATACTAACCTTAATATTACCACTGTAACTATACCTAATTTAGCACAAATCCATGTATATTCATATGAGATGTGATGTGTATTTTGACTTATAATTTTAATTATAAATGGTTAAATTAGTATATATTCATCATATGATATATCCATTCATCCCAAGTTCAAAAATTTCTATTCGTATGATTCACTTTAAATCATTTCTTGTTTCAATACACATCTAGTCATCCATATTTTCCTACTGTGTTTGACATGAACATTCTTATAATTGTACATGGTTTTCAAAATATATATTCATT
Source organism: Callospermophilus lateralis (assembly GCF_048772815.1). Classification (NCBI taxonomy): domain Eukaryota; kingdom Metazoa; phylum Chordata; class Mammalia; order Rodentia; family Sciuridae; genus Callospermophilus; species Callospermophilus lateralis. Next base: position 473,738 of record NW_027512500.1, read on the forward strand.
TTCTTTTTTAAAAAATATTTTATTTATTTATTTTTAGGTGGTGCTGAGGATCAAACCAGGGCCTCACACATGCTAGGCGAATACTCTACCACCGAAACACAACCACAACCCTACATATTCATTTTCTAAGAAAAATTCAAGCAAACTCAATATGTTATACTAACCCTGATATTACCACGATACCTATACATAGTTTGAATTAATTAATTTTCACGAATATCAGATTCCATATATATTTTAAAATGTAATTTCATTCATTCATGTTGAATTTCCATCAAATATTTTATATATTTATTATATGATATATTTGTGCATCATCTAGTTAAGAATTGGTATTCACAGAACTCACAGTACACCTTTTTCTATCTAAAAATGCTAATTTATAGAATTTCAAAACATTTTCACATGTATAGTAGAATAAATACTCATGTTACCTAATGCACACATTTATTTAATAATAGTAAACTTACTGACACAATATTCAAAACTAACCCTGAACTGATGTTTATACCAAAACCTAATCTTAAATAATAGCATGTATGGCTATAGACATGCATGGTTATGTTCATAAATATATTGAAATTTCAATGGTATTTTTGCATATATATTTTGTGTCTTTGTAATATTATATATATTCCGCTATTCCCAATTTAAAAATATTCATGATCATATAAATCACATGATACTTTTCCCTATCTCAGAACTTAAAGATGTATATGTGTTCTCAAACATATTTTCTCTTGTACATCCTTTTTGAGTCCTGTATACTGACATTCACATTTAGAATCTAACACAAACCCTACTGAAAAAGAAAATTAATACTAATCTTAAAAACTCATTCTTCTTCCTAAATCTACATTTCAAACCTTCAAACTGAATGTTTCAGTGGATTTTGACATGCACATTCAGTACACTTTCATATATTATCATATATTGACTTCTATGGGACATCCATGCAGCCCCTAACTTTAAAAAAAGTGTCTAAATTATATACCTAATGCCCTTCTATTTTCAGATCTTACGTATTTTATGTTTTCATACATATTTTCACCTATACATTCTTATGAGTATTCATGTTTCCCCATACCAATATTCTTCCACTAGAATGACTCCTAACCCAAACAGAAATGGCATGTTAATCCTAACCTTACTCCCTTACCTAAATCTAATTTCATGAATAGAGTTGTTTTTCCAGTACTGGTATGTAAGGGACTATACACCTGCTGAGAACCTCAAAGGTAGATGCCAGAATAATCCCTGGGGAATATTAAGGTTGCTCTGTAGGCTCTGAGATGCCTAATGTTATCTTCCAGGACAAAAAAAAAAAAAAAAAAAAACATGGTCAGAATGAGGGGATGTGTCTGAAGCAATCAATCCAGGGAAGATGGACAAAACCAGGCCTGTCAGGATACTTGATGCCAGGTGCGTTGGTATAACTGTCAACTTGTGAAAATGCCATAGGAAGATGGGTGCAGCCCCCATCCCATGAGGCCCTTGGAAACACCTGATAGGAGACAGTGGTTGCCAAGGAAGTGACCTCACTTCACTTCTTTGAAGGTAGTGACCCCACCTAACTTCATTGTTGATGGAACTCTCTGAACTTATAATCCAGGTAGCTAGGCACCCAGAGCCACACACAGTCCCAGTCTGCTTAGTTGTTTGGACTCAACAAGTGCAGAGTTATACTTTCTTGATATCTACTGATCTGTGGATTGGCAGATTCCAGAAAAGCACCAGGAAGGGCCCTTTCCTGAGAATGAAGGTACTTGATCATCACTGGGTCATGACAACTTCAGTGAGTTTGCCCAAGGAAACCAGAGGTGAGACAGGACAGGCCATTGCAGGTGATCATAGTTTAACCCACCATCAGATGACATTTTGGATAGATGCAGAAGTTCAGGGGTATGTCTTGGTATGTTTTTGTAAATATGTTTGAATTTGTGGTTTTTGTCTCATATTCCCTGAGAATATGGAGGGGAAAATCATTTATTTGGTATTTAATTGACTGTATAGTGGTGAGTCATTTTGCTGAAGGCTATTGTTTCTATATTGATATGCCCTATTAATCTGTCATCCTAGGGAGAAGGAAAAAGTGCATCAGTATATATGTCTTTTGTAGTGAAAACATTTCCAGCACTCCTCCTGGCAAGTGTATGAATGAACTGCTGCTTGCCTTGCAGATGGGAAACACCTAGTATATTCTTTAGATCCTGTATTCCTACTGAAATCTGGCTGCTACCCAGAAAGTGTTCATAAAAGATGTGTACCACCTCCAAACCCTCTGAAATGACTTGGTAAAAGGAGTGCTAAGCATCACTGTGAAATTTAGAAATCACTGACAGTTAAGGTTTTTCAGGGGAGAATTCTGCCTGGATAGATGGCAATCCAAGTTGGGCAAGCAGTAGAAGTAATTACCAGAGTCTTGGTCCTGTTTAAAACTCTTTTCAGGGTTTGTTCTTCCATATTGTTCTGTTCCCATAAATGTAAGGAAATTCTTTCCCTCAGGACTCTCATTTGTAAAGCCTCAGGAAAAGCAATTTCAAAATCTGGATGGAGGGCTTGCATCTGTCTCTCAGTGTGAAAGCATTCTATCTAGATATGTTCAGTGACACCCAGTGGATAACTGAAACTGCTGATAGTTCTGAACCCTGTATAAATAATAGTCCATCAGTATCTATGAGGTATTGATATTTATATATATTTATAATATATATTTATATAAAGTATCCCTTATATAAATGTAAATCCCTTATATAAAATATATTTATATTTATATATATTTATATAAGGTATCCCTTATATAAATAATACCTAGTATTTATATATAATGTACATACTCCTGTACATTTCAAATCATCTCTAATTATGTATAATACCTCATACAATATACACATTATGTAAATTGTTATGCTATATTGTTTATGGGATAATGACAAGAAAAACTGTACTGTGTACGAGAAAGGAATTTTTAAATATTATTGATTCATAGTTGATTGAATCCATGGATGTGGAATGCACAGATAATAAGGGGATGAACCATATAGAAGTTGCACCATATAGGAATTGTAATATATTTCTTCTTTTTTAAAAAAATCAACTGTAGATGGACACAATAATTTTGTTTGTTTGTTTATTTATTTATTTATTTATTTATATGGTTCTTAGGATTGAACCGAGTGCCTCACACATGCTAGGCCAGTGTTTTACCACTGTGCTACAACTTCAGCCCTTTAGTATATTTTTTCATATCCACACACACCCATGAAAAAGTTTAATTTATAAGTTAGCTGTGGTAGGTGACTAATATTAACTCATAATAAAATAGAACAATTATGCTAAATGAAATAAGCCAGTCCCAAATTATCAAAGTGAAATATTTTCTCTGATTTGCAAAGGCTATTCTAAAATGCATCAGGAAGTAAAAGGGAGAAAGAAAGAAAAAATGAGAAAGGGAATTTCATTAAAACAGCGGAAATATCAGTAGAGAAGTTGAAGGAGATTGAGGGGGAGAAAGAAGGAAAAGGAAAACAGTGTATAAATCTGACTACTTTTTTGATACATAGAGGAATATATGACAGTGAATCCCAACATCAAGTATATCTGCAAGACACTAATTTAAAACAACAATAACAACAAAACTATAAATAAACTGCAGGAACACCAGTGGAGTAGTTGGAGGGGTGCAGGGGGAGGGAGGAGGGGGGAATGGAGAAATGCTGGGAACTGAATTAGGACAAATTGTATTCCATGCTTTTGTGATTATGTAAAAATGTATCTTAATGTTATATATGGCTAAAAATCAATAAAAATAAAAAGAACAATCTCTTAAAAATAAAACAGAACAATTATAACAGTATACTGTGACAAAATTGATAACATTACTATGCTTGTGCTTTAGGGAGATTATTAAGTGAAATAAGGATTACTTGAACACAAGCACTATAATTCCTCAATAGCTTATCTGACAACTAAGATGGTTATTGGGCAGGTAACATATACAGTGTGGAAACTCTAGACAAAGTGATGATTCACATTCCAAGTGGAATGGGATAGGATGGTGCAAGATTTCATCATGATTCAGAATAGCTTGATTTAAAATTTATAAACATTTATTTCTAGAATTTTCTGTTTTATAATTTTGGATCTCCATTGACTATGGTAACTGAAACTGCTGAAAATGGAACTGTGGACAAAGAATGGTTACTGTAAATATGAACAGGAATATGGCTTCACAAAGTAATTCAGGACCTTAATTAATATGCATGCTTTTTAAAGATATATGACCAGACAACAAAGTTTTCCTCTGTCTTCTTGTCCATGTTGTCTGATATTTCAACAATTTTACTTCCATAGCACTTCATTTTCCTTCTACTATTCCATTCAGATTGAAATGAATGGAAAAAGTGATCCCCTTCTCTTTTTCCGATAAGCTCTACACCTGAATTGGACTTTAGTTTCTGTGCCTATCATTGGTGATTAGTTATGACAATTTAAATGCAGGACTTAAGTCCATCCTGAAAGGTTTGCCAACTTTAGACAGTGGCTAATCTCAGATAAAACTTAATAACACCATTAGAATTTAACTACTTTAAAAATATAAGCATATTTCATTCAGTCATTGTTTTCTTCCTAATTTTTAATAATGTAAAATTTGACTCAGGTATTTTGTATGATGCTGTTCTCTTAATAATAGTATAATCTTACAGGGCTGAAGTTGTAGCTCAGTGGTAGAGTGCTCACCTAGCATATGTGAGGCCCTGGGTTGGATCCTCAGCATCACATAAAAATAAATATAAATAAAGGTATTGTGTCCAACTACAAGTAAAAAATAAGTGTTTTTAAAAAAGAATAGTATAATCTTAACATTTCACCTTCTAGCAAAAATTTAAACAGTAAATTTAAAAAGTAAATTGTAAGTACATGGCTATTTTATTTTTTATTAATGCATTATAATTATACATGATATAAGGGTTGATTTTTACATAATTATACAAGGATAGATTATAATTTGTTTCAATTCAGTCCCTAGTACTTCCCCCTTCTCCTCTTCCCTTCCCATTTCCTTTCCTCTACTCTACAGTAGTCTTTTTTCCTATTTATTTATAGATTTTTTTTTAATTTAGAAAATACATATAAGAAATACAATCAAATTATACAAAATCTAAACAGTGAAGAATATCTTAATATTACAATTAACATTTTTATCTATATTTATATAAAATGCTTCTGTATAAAGTTGTTTTTACAAAAAAACACAAAAACTTATATTATACATATTATTTTGTATTTGCATTTTTTGTGTAATATCTTTCTGGGTCCCCATTTCACTTAGGTACCATTCTATATGATAATATAGGAAGTCTGTTTATGAAATATTACAAACACTGTCTGGAACATAATAAGCAATCAAATGTCATTTGTTCTTTGTAATCGCCTTATCATAAATATGAAATTTGTGTTGCTGTTTTTCTATTTATAAAACTTTACTTTGAAACAATCTCAAATATACAAAAAATGTAGGATTAGTACACAGAATATTTCTTTTGCTTAAGTCATTTTGAATAAGTTGATAGTACAGTGCCTTTCAACCTAAAATTCTCTAGTGCCTATAAATGAGAACATTCTCCTTAGATAACCTGAATTCACCCATCAAATTCAGGAAATTAACATTAATACATCACTAAACTCTGACCAAAGCTAATTTCATATTTTTCCCAATTATCCCCAAAGTGTTCTTGACAACAAAATGTTCCAGTTTAGAATCCTGTATTACATTTAATTGCAATGTCTCTTTATTATCTTCCATTTGGGACACTTCCCAATATTTCCTTAACTTTCATGACCTTGACACTTTTGAAATGGCTGCGGGCCATTATTTTGTAGAATGTCTCTTCACTTTCTGTTAGTCTTTTGTTGTTGTTGTTGTCTTATTGGGGATTGAACCCAGGGCCTTGTGCATGTGAGGCAAGCACTCTATCAACTGAGCTATATGCCCAGCCCTTCTGTTAGTCTTAATGGTCCATCCTGATCATATTTGGATTTTGTTTCTTCAGGAATTGCACAGGTTATCTGATCTTTTCAATGCATCCTATCAGTTGGCACCTGATTTTTATTTGTCTCATACTGACAAAAACTTGATTATGGTGGTATTGGTCAGATTTCTCTAATGCTATTTTTTTCTTCTCTTTCTCGTTAGCATTATTTATGGGTCAATAAGGAATATTTGGAATATTCCTCATCAAACTTTTAATATTTCATGTAATTATTTCTATGAGTATGCAGTCAGCCTCATTCAAAGAGTTACAATGTTATTTATTTTGGTGCCAAATGCTCTAAGATTTGGCCAGTCAGAGGCCCTTTCCACTTGTTTCTGTGTAGTTTAAACATGTATCTATTATTGTTCTTTACCTCTAAGTTCATTTTGTACTTTTTCTGTACAAAATGAACATTTTTTTCTGTACTTTTTTGTACTTTTTCCCTTAGCAGAGAATGGTTTCTGGAACCAAAATCTGTGTGCTACAAGTACTCATTGATATTTGGGGTATTGCTGCTCCTAAGCCCAATTGGTAGAAGAGTTAGGGAACATACCCATATACATATTAATATCTGTATTTCTATATGTTTATACATGGAAGACCATGAGTTATTTCTAATACCTCAAGTTGTAATTCAAGACCATTCTAATTTTTCTTTTTTCATATTTTCACTTCTCAATAACTAACATTAAAAAATGTGCCTCCCAATATTTGACTTGTTCTGATGTAGGCCAACAATACTCTGTTAATGCACTCTTGCCCTCCCCGTCTCTGAATACCCTCCTTACTCTTGGCCTCCAACAGTCTATGCCTGGCTGCAGCTGCCAGCTCCCAGAATGAATATCCTCCTCATTTTTTTCAGGCTTCAACTTACTGTTCCAAGTCTCCCCTAGTCCCCCTATCAGGGCATGTCTGCTTTGTTGGGCCCCAATAACAGGATTTTGACTGAACTGTTCAGGAAAGGAAATGAAAAGAACAGTTTCTATCCTTTGATTTTTAAGTTGATGTTACCTATTTTCTCACTACCAGGATTTTTAAAGATTACTACTCTTCTATTGGATGTTGAGGTATCTCACGTGTTCTTGTTGTGTTTGTTCTTATAAATAGTGATTTGCTGCAGGCAACATCCACATTTTTTATTATAATTTATGGGAATTTTGCTTGCCAAATTGAGTGCTGTTCAAACTAATACTAACTAGCTTGCTGGGCATGGTGGTGCACATCTGTACTTCCAGCTACTCAAAATGCTAAGGAGGCTGAATTTCTTGAGTCCAGAATTTTGAGGTCAGCCTGCTAGCATAATGAGATCTCATCTCAAAAAATATACAAACAATGGCAACAACAACAAAAAACCCAACACTAGTTTACTCATTTATTATTATTGCTGGTTTAGTTTCTACCTAATTATATTATAGAAATAATGTCTTAGTAAATGAGGCAGCTGGGACTAAAATGAGTTTTCAGATAATTTTGGCATTATTTGAAAACTCCTACTGCTTTCTCATAATAACCATTTTTGAATGAAGGTAGTTTAAAAATCTATTGTATGTAATCTTTTCCTAGTTATTTAAAATTAAGAAGATGAGTTTTTAAAAAGTCTGATGTCCTTTGCATGTCGTAGAAAGTACTTCACTGAACTCCCAAACTACCTTTTTTGCCACTTTTCATTTTGATTAGTTTATCACATCATTTATCTTTCCTCAAGTTGCCACCTTGTTTTTATTTCT